>NC_133329.1:63792013-64092013 GCF_042186555.1 Aquarana catesbeiana
ATCGGTGAGTGCCAGTTTTTGTGTCTTTATTTAATTTCACCATTATTTCATATCCGCACAGTACCCTACAAGCCCGGTGTTCCGTGGTGGTGCCTTTTATTCTCCCTCCCCGTCTCCCTTCCCCCCCCCCCTTTTTCCTTTCCTCTCCCCCTCCCCTTCCCCTGTTTTTTCCCTCCCCCCTTCCTGCTTCCTTTTCCCCTTCCCCCCTTTCCCCCTCCTCCCCTTCCCATTCCTTCCCCCTTTCCTTTTTCTCCCCCCCTCCCCCCTCTCTCTCCCCCCTCTCCCTTTCCCCTTGTCACACCTCCACCCCCCGTATCCCCTATCCATCCCCCTCCCCCCCCCCTTTTTTCTTCCTTTTCTTTCCCTGTCTATGCCCTCCCTTGTTCTTCCTCCCTTCTCTGCCTTCCCACCCCTCCTTTTCCCTCTTTTTCCCTGCCCCCCTCCCCCCTTCCTTCCCCCCTCCCCCCCTCTTTCCACCCTTCAACCCCCTTCCCTTTCCTCCTCCCCCTCTTTTTCCCTCCTTTCCTCCCTCCCCCTTCCCTTTCCCCCTCCTGTCTCACGCCTACATTCCGCACCTTTCACCACGTTGTTAATTTTCCAATTACTACAATTTTTTTATTTCATCTTACTATTTTCTACCAAATTAGAGTCCGTCTACAGATCCCCCGTGTCTGCCGCGGGGGGAATTGTGTTGGGTTCACTGCCCCACTGTTTCCGCTTTAGCGGGTGAGCTTGTCCTCAGTTTTACCTTGTATGTACTGTGTTGTGATTACTTTTGTGATTAATTATGTTTGCTGCATTGCTTATGTATGTAACCGCACATGTATGTATTTAGCTAAGTTATTTTAATCACTTTATAGATTTGTTTCTCCTGAAGAAGCGGTTCCAGCCGCGAAACCGGTCGAGATAAAAAAACTCCACACATATCCCCTGTAACAATTCTGCGGGTTACCCTCGCTATATTTAGTGTGGTAATTGTTTTTATGATTGTATGTAGGGTAATTATTTTGTGTTGTAATTTGATATTTCAATTATTAAAATTTATATACTTTTTTAGAAGTTTGTAACTGCAATATCATTACCGAGTACCGCAATAGTCCCCAATTTTTAATCAATGGGGGTACATATGTGAATAGGCATTAGCAGCAACTGCCGCCACATTTCTGCCCTCACATCCTTTTCTATTATACAACCCTGGGATGATGGTACCTATATCAGCCTTCTATTGTTCTGCAACTGAGGCCTTACCATACATCCTTAAGCTGGTGTTAGCCAGGGGTGATATCCTCTGAAAATAATTTTTTTCATTGATTTTATAGAGGGGCAAATTAAAATTATGCTGACAGTATTATAATGGCACTAATAGTTGTAAAATACAGATATATACAGATCAAGCTATAATAAATTATGTTTAGCTTCTTTTGCATACATTGCTGTCAGTGCAGTCAAGCTGCAAGTATGGTAATATATATACAGTATGTAGCGCTGGTAGATTTTTAATCTACCGCTGATAGGTAAATCTTGTGGGTTACTTGTTAGAGGAAGTTAGATTTGCCTCTGTTCCAGCTTGGCTGAGTTGCCTGTAGTTCCACACTGTGCCGGTGGGTGTCGTTGTCACCATGGGCTGGTGTTGGAAAGGCAACGTTTTGAAGCGTATGAGTGCTCCTCTGTCCCGGAGACAACTCGGTGGAGGTGGTCCTCCGAGTTGCATTCTGGGAGAGGGTATTTATGGGACAGACGCCATGTTTAAGGGTTCGTTTTCAGCCACCTGCTGGCCCTCCTGGCCGACAGGTATGTGTTAAGAGTACAAGCGGGCAAAGATTGAATCCCACAAGGATGACCACAGGGTATTTAACATGTGGATGGTCGGTAAATTAAGGTCTAAGTGCGAGCAACCTGCCTCCAAAAATGTTAGCACCGGACTGGGAGATCCCTAGGGCACCAACAAATTGCGGACAGGATCCAGAGGGTCTTCCATTCCCCATGCCCCCAGCCAGATGTTGAATTTGGGAAGCAATGTCTTGCATGTGGGACATGCAAACAGGAGTGGTATGTCCTGGGTTCTGTAAAGCTCACTATACAATCTGATTGTACAATCACCTTTAGATTAGACCATCAACTATGTAGTGCAAGCGCCTGCCTGATTGGCTACAAAGTGATTGAATAGCTGGTGGGTCCTTTTATTATATAGTTTTGGCGAGTCCAGGAAGTAATGGATACTTTTTTTTTTATACAGCCAGCTGGACGCTGAGGTAAGGCGTGTGTAAGATAAATAGAAAGATGTTTTATTTCTGCAAAAGAAGTACACTAATTATATATTGGTACATAGGGGAGCTATAGGTGAACTTATCCTATAATGTACTATACAGTGCAAATTGTTTAAATTCATTATTTTCCCAAAAATTCTATAAACAATACCCCATAATGACAATGTGAAAAAAGTTTGTTTGAAATCTTTACAAATTTATTAAAAATAAAAAAACAAAAAAATCCCATGTACATACAGTAAGTATTCACAGCCTTTGCCATGACACTCAAAATTGAGCTCAAGTGCGTTTTGTTTCTACTGATCATCCTTGAGATGTTTCTACAACTTGATTGGAGTCCACCTGTGGTAAATTCAGTTGATCGGACATGATTTGGAAAGGTACACACCTGTCTATATAAGGTTCCACAGTTGACCTCCAAGACAGGATTGTATGGCGGCACAGATCTGGGGAAGGGTACAGAAAAATTTCTGCAGCATTGAAGGTCCCAAATGAGCACAGTGGCCTCCATCATCTCTAAATAGAAGATGTTTGGAACCACCAGGACTCTTCCTAGAGTGGGCCACCCAGCCAAACTGAACAATTGGGGGAGAAAGGCCTTAGTCAGGGAGGTGACCAAGAACCTGATAGTCACTCTCACAGAGCTCCAGCATTTATCTGTGGATAGAGGAGAACCTTCCAGAAGAACAACCATCTCTGTGCACTCCACCAATCAGGCCTGTATGGTAGATTGGCCAGACGGAAGCCACTACTCAGTAAAACGCACATGACAGCCCACCTGGAATTTGCCAAAAGGCACCTGAAAGACTCTCAGACCACGAGAAACAACATTCTCTGGTCTGATGAAACAAAGATTGAACTCTTTGGCCTGAATGGAAAGCGTCATATTTGGAGAAAACCAGGCACCACTCATCACCTGGCCAATACCATCCCTACTATGAAGCATGGTGGTGGCAGCATCATGCTGTAGGGAGGTTTTTCAGTGGCAGGAACTGGGAGACTAGTCAGGATCGAGGGAAAGATGAATACAGCAATGTACAGAAACATCCTTGATGAAAACCTGCTCCACAGCGCTCTGGACCTCAGACTGGGGTGAAGATTCATCTTCCAACAGGTCAATGACCCTAAGCACACAGCCAAGATAACAAAGGAGTGACTATGGGACAACTCTGTGAATGTCCTTGAGTGGCCCAGCCAGAGCCCAGACTTGAACCCAATCAAACATATCTGGAGAGATCTGAAAATGTCTGTGCACCGACGCTCCCCATTCAACCTGATGGAGTTTGAGAGGTCCTGCAATGACGAATGGAAGAAACTGTAATTGTTGCCAAAGGTGCTTCAATAAAGTATTGAGCAAAGGCTGTGAATACTTATGTACATGGGATTTTTTTCATTATTTTATTTTTATGAAATTTGCAAAGATTTCAAACAAACTTCTTTCACGTTGTCATTATAGGGTATTGTTTGTAGAATTTTGAGGAAAATAATGAATTTAATCAATTTTGGAATAAGTCTGTAACATAACAAAATGTGGAAAAAGTGAAGCGATGTGAATACTTTCCGGATGTACTGTATGCTGCAGCAAGGGTTCATCTATTCTGGAGAGTAGGACCAAGCAGTGGCCCAGGTCTCCAACCATCTGACATGTGCACAGTGCTCTTAACAGCACTCATGCTCCCTTTGACCCATGCCATTTCTCTTGGTATACCATCTATCAGTATCTGTGAATAGAGGATGTTGTAATGTAAGCTCTTTATTGCACCCACTCTTTAGCAATTTCTGAATAGAAGCTGTGAAAACTGTGTTAAATTATCTTTGCTGCATTTACTTTAGCTTCATCTCTCCTTTCCTCATTAGCTTGAATTAACTATATGTCTATTTGCTGACCTCCAATAAAAATAATAGTTCCAGCCAATCAAGAAAGGAGGGATGATGACACTCTTTTCAGATGTATAAGAACTGATTTTTTTCAAATCTGAGTTTTCACAGCTGCTATCTAGGAATTGCTAGAGTGGTGATAGGAGAGAAGGTGCAATACAGAACTACGAACAGCATCTATACCAGTGGTTCTCAACTCCTGTCCTCAGGACCCACTAACAGGCCAGGTTTTCAAGATAACTGAAATACATCACAGGTGATATTGTTTGTTGCGCAGTGATTGCAGTATTCTCGTCTGCATCTTCCCAAAGGAATACTTATAATCTGGCCTGTTAGGGGGTCCTGAGGACAGGAGTTGAGAACCACTGATCTATACAAATGCACTGTTAGATGAGAATGCAGGTAAAGTGACAATGGATATTCATAAAGGATGCCACTGGTGACCATAACTTTTAAAAAGATGGTTGCCTGGCTGTCATGCATGTATATTAGCTTCAATACTGAGTTGCTAAGCTGGATGGATCAAGACTAAACAATGGACACTTTTCTGACTCTCCTTTACGGCATGCATGTTCCAGGTCCTATTGAAAAAGTACTGAAATTTTACATAGCCAGGCAATAACATTTTTAAAAGGAGGCCAGCTGTCTCTAAATACAGTATTAATGAACAATTATTGCCATGATATTGACAAGCTTCTGACTTCTGACTAGTGAATGTAAAAGCAGGGGAAGCTGAGTTGCTGAGAAAATCACTAAAACCAACTTCAGTACCTCTGTTATGAGCATTCATTATTCCACAGTGCCTAATGCTACAGAAGTAAATGTGTGTTTTAAAGTTCATTTACTGTTAGTTAAGAGTATGTAGTACTATGACCATAGCCTGATCACACATTCACTTTAATAAATGAGACATTCTAACAAGCAATGTTTGTAGAAACATCTATATAAATATAGGCAGTTATTTTACCACATATAGACTTTGCCTGGAATTTCTTGGTCTTGGTTTGTCCCTCGGAGGTGATTTTACAGGTAAAAATAACTTCCACGTGTTTGGACACAGATGGTATTAATGTCAGTGATGATATTATATTTAACAGTCCTTCTTTATCAGACTTTTCTGTCTCCTTAGATATCATGTAATCAGAGTCTGTCAGGAGATCCCCTCCATTGTTGGATATTTCCTCTACTCTTCCATCTGTCTTTTCCACCATCCACATCACCCGAGTGTCCTCAGAGCAATCAGACACTGAACAATACAGGGCAACCTTCTCCTTATGAATCCACCGACGAGGTCCCTGAATTTCCCCAACAATGAATCTCTCCTCATCTGACAGAAAAAAATAAAATAAAACAGAAATCATGGAATACCAATTAAAAACTCATGTATAAAAAAAATAAAAATACAATCCTGTGAGCCACCAATTCCTAGATGCTAAAACGTAAATAAAATACCTAAAGCCGCTAGCGTTACACATGTCACATATATCGCGCAAAAACAATTATGAATATAAATACGCTGCGCTAAAAAGGTATGTATAAACAGTGCACAGTAAATAGTTGATCTCAAATTAAATAACTAATGAACCAGTGAATTATAAATGTTAATACACATACACCATACTATGGATATAGTTAACTGTGTATTACAAGCCAAAAAAGAAATTATATATATATATATATATATGACCATGCCAAAAAACAATGCTGTAAGTGATTTAAATCATATAACAAAGTGCTCATGTGAATGTAAGTAGCGACCAATTGCGTCACTAATCCAGTATTGATAAAGGTCCGTGTAATCCAAAAGCTGTGATCCAAGCTGTGCTAAGGTGTCATCACTCAGGTGCCCCCCTTAGGTAATAAATGCTCACCTTGGAGCATGCGACTTTGCGATTAAGCTAAGTCAAAACACGCATGTGAACCGCCTCTGGGCTCTATAATGGTATTGGACTCCTGGATTCCTCAGCATACACCAACCAGGATATGAAACAGGAAAAACTTGATAGTGCAAGTACAGTTTGAACCGTTTATTAAATAAAGCAAAAAAAATCCCCTTCAGGGGTACTCACACAGATTAGGTGTGTCAGTACAACGCTCTATAATAAGCCTATGCTGGTGTGTACCAATGGTGGTATCGGGATAATGCGGGCGTCTTCCTCAGTGCACAAGATGCCTGCTGTGCCGTCCTGACCCCTCCCCAACGCCTATTGATGCAGGGATTACGCATCTACTTCAGGGGGAAATAGTATTGGGCGGTGGACCTGTGAATCTTAAATAATGCGGGTGGCCATTTTGGTGAAGACCAAGGACACTCTAATGTTTTGTCTATAGTTTCAATGCGCTTATCACATAGGAAACACTAATCAGATACAAATAATACACAACACGTCCCCATTGATTCCCATTAACTCCATTTTTTTCTAAGTTCTACGGTGCCCTAATAGACCTATAATTACTGGCCACAAATGTAGTGACTAAATAGAGGGGAAAAAACCATGAGAACAAAGGAAAGGGAAATAACCCCCAGGACGGCATCGGAGGTTTTACACAACATCCCTTATAATGCAACATAAACAAGATATGCCCAATCCGGCGGTGGCCTTTCTTGCCTAACTCGTTGTGGTTTTGGGGAATAATAGTACCCTGTCCCCTGGGGACAATCAATACCCGGAGAGAGAAGTAGTTGCCACACAAGGATACATGCAAAACACCAGAAAACCTTATAATGGCCAAAATGACAATAGGGGACACAACTATAATGGGGGAAAACCCCACTATTAAGGGCACCAGCAAAATCGTGGTAACTGGAGTAGAGGGTACCAAGGCAATAACCAACAATGGAGAGGGAACCAACCAGGAAATGCACCCTATTATAAAGGCCCGCAACAATATAATCAATACCAACATGGCTACCAATATCAGACCCCACAAAGAGGGGGACCACAACAGCAGTAAAGAGATCACCCACAAGGAAATCAACACTATCAAGGAGGTCCACCACCATACAGGGGTCCCTACCCCCAGGTGACAGGGTACTATTATTCCCCAAAACCACAACGAGTTAGGCAAGAAAGGCCACCACCGGACCAATATGAGATACCGTCCATAACAGATACCAATCTCTATATGATGAAATGGATCAAACACAATATGGGAACTCTTATTTAGAGAAGGGACAGGTGGAATCCACCCAAGAAGGAAGAAATAGAGGAAAAGGGGAGGACGAGCAGGACGAAGGGTACACTAAAAAAAAAAGGCGGGAAGACTAGGGGAAGGTATATACAATCTCAGTGGTACCAATTTAACCCGAGAAGAAACGATCACTTTAGATAGAGGTATAAAGTTTGCACCAAAAAAGGCTCTACATAAGTTTGAAACACACATAGGGATCCAAAAGTTTATCCGTAACGTAAAGAAATACTACAGCCAAAATCCTGTGGAAAAAGCGGCAATAGGGAGCAATTTTACTCAGTTAAGGAATAACTCAGTGTTTAATCCCCATATAATAAACAATAAATATGTGAACCTAATTAAGAAGTTAGTGACCACAGATCTAGAACAATTACCAATTAAAAAGCGTACAAACAAAAACATATTAGGAAAGGCATAAAGTCTCTGGAAAGTAGAAAGGACATTGTGATCCGCCCAGCTGACAAAGGAGGAGGCATTGTGGTGCTGTCTCTGGAGCAGTGTAAAGGGGAAATGAACAGGATTTTGGAGGATAGGACCACCTACCAAATATTAAAATCCGATCCCTCCAAGCAATTCAAGTTGGAACTGCAATCCATTATACAATATGGTGCAGAAAGAGAACTTTTAAATAAACGTGAAGAAAAATACCCACGGTCGGCAGAATCTCAGTCATTTATTCTATACCGAAAGTACATAAAGATAGAATTAACCCTCCGGGGAGACCAATAGTGAGTGGGATTGAATCATTAACATCCAGACTGAGTGAATATATTGACATCTATCTTCAACCTCTGGTTAGGAACTCAAGTTTTTCTTAAAGATACTAAGCACACCCTACAATTATTGAAAGAATGCAGAGAAAATGATAGTTTGGTGATGGCTACGGGTGATGTGGCATCGCTTTACACCAACATTGATCATCGTGGAACCATGAGCGCGGTGAAGTGGGCTCTAAAAAATAGCAGTAATATTGAAAGAAATCAACGGAAATGTATTTTAAAATGTTTAGAATTTTGCTTAGAGCATAATTTCTTTTGGTGTTAGAATACGTTTTATTTACAAATCAAAGGAGTCGCTATGGGCGCTAAGTTCGCCCCGAGTGTTGCGGATTTATACATGGCCAAATGGGAAGCCGAGGGAGTCCTATACAACAGGGACCCAAGGATTATACTCTACCGCGATTTATAGATGATCTACTAATTATATGGAACGAGAACATGCAAACCCTGGAAGACCAGCTCTGGACCATTAATGTGTATGTGTCACCGGCGCAAAAATAATATCCACTCAAATGTCCCTATCAACCTTGTTGGAGTTGCTGCATTCAAGAAAACCATTCATTAAGAATGGGCTGAAAATAGTAACTAATGTAACTAATATTACTATTTTCAGCCCATTCTTAATGAATGGTTTTCTTGAATGCAGCTCTGGACCATGAATGATAATGACCAAAATATTATCCTAACATGGAATATAAGCAAGGAAATGGTAAATTTTTTGGATTTGGAGATCTGCAACACTACACAGGGCATAGAAACGAAAACCTGCTTTAAAGCGACGGACCGTAATTCGTATATTCCCACTTCGAGCTTCCACCACAGACCATGGATAGATAACATCCCCAGAGGGCAATACATGAGAATAAGAAAAAAATTGCACACAGGGTAGCGACTCTGAGCTGCAAGCACGGATGTTGAGCAAGATGTTCAAAGATAAAGGGTACCATAAATCTTTCTTGGAAACTGGGAAGAATAAAATTAGGAATATGGATAGGGAAAGTTTATTTGAAAATAAAACCACTAATAGGGATACTAACAATAATATGGGTACATGTATAATTCTAGATTTTAATTTACAAAAAGAGGTGGAAAAAATCATCCAGAAATACTGGAATTTTTTGAAGCAGGATGTGCTCCTCTCAGGGAAATAGGCGCATACCTATGCGCAATACTACAAGGATGGTGAACCGGCATAGACAAGGACACGCTGACACGCATCAGCGCACAAGGATGCGCAGCGCCACAACCAGACAGACGCGCGGCACCACAATCAGGCGAACGCACATGCGCAACGGCACATGCACAATGTGATAGGGGCGCCACTGCCTATTTAAACTCACTGCTGACAGTGGCACATCGCTGGTTTATCGTCAGCTTCCCCGGCGTTCCTGTGCCTTGTATCTCCTGCTTACCTGATCTCTTGTGTACCAACCCGGCTTGTTTGACCTGCTCCTTCTGATTCCTTGGCTTGACCTCCCGGCTTGTACCTGACTTCCTCCTGCCTGCTTCCTGCATCTAACCCTAGCCTGGCTAACGGGCTCCACCTATTCCTGTCTCCTGTGCTAAGGGCTCAGCTGCTCTTTGATCTCAGACTGTCTTGCTGTGTTTGACCCCTGGCCTGGCTCCTGACTCTGCTACCTGAACATTCCACTGGTCCCCATCCACTGGACCTCCTAAGCACGCCTGATTCCAGTAACTTCGCCTGTCCTACCAAGTTCCAGCTTCACTAACCAGGCAACCCGTGCTTCTGTGGGCACCGCATCAGTGTGTCATCTTCAGTGTTGTGCTGCACTCGGCAGCAAGGGGAGCCCTCCCAGCATCTCGGCCTCCTAGCAAGCTCTTGACAGCTCCTCAAAGGAAGCTTACCAGATAGACCAAGGATTGTATATAGACAGGCACTGAATCTAAGAGATAAATCGGTACATAATGTTGTGGAACCACCCCCGCCCAAACCTAAGATGTTCTGGGATATTAAGGGCTTTCATAGCTGTGGGCGATGTTATAGCTGCATAAGAGTTCCAAATAATGTCAGAAAAGTAAAAACCTTCTCTCACCCCCAGTCCCAACAGATATATACTATCAAGGATTTTATCTCATGGTGTAGTTTATGCAGGTAAATGTCCATGCAACCTTATATACATTGGCAGAACAAAAAGAGCGCTAAAGGATCGCATGGAAGAACATGTCAGAAATATTAAAAAGGGTTTCGATAAGAATTTTTTATCTATACATTTTAGAGATGTTTATAATAAAAGTACAGCTGGTATGGAATTTTGGGGTATTGAGGCCCCTAAATACCACTGAAGAGGTTCCAATTATATAAGGGAAATTAGTAAACGTGAATCCTGGTGGATTCACCAGTTGGGTTCCTTGGCCCCCGGTGGCTTAAACAAAGAATTTGATTTAAAATCTTTTATAAGCAATTATTAGGCGCCTAACTGCTCCTTGTTCCGCATTTTAGCACTGAGAAATTTTTTAGATACAAAAATATATATATTTATTTTTTCTATGATCATAATCATCATATCTGCATCTAATGTAAATTTTGGGGACTCCCTAATGTTGTGCTGATTTTAAATTAAGGTTTTATATATATTTTGTAATATTTACCTATTTTAATACTTATTATTTTAAATTAAATCTTTTTATATATTTTATTCTTTATAATAAGTTACAGTAGATCATTATTATATGTTTATTTGCGGGTCAATTATGGTAAGGTGTTTAGGGAGAGTGAAAAATATCACCGCTCTGAAAGAGGTCTGTGAGGAACAAACATTTTCTCCATGCTGGAAGTAACAGGTGCAGGCAATGCTGAGTAATTGAGAGGTAAATGAGAAATCCTGGACAGCCGCACTCAAAAGTAATCTTCGATCTTTACATTGTAGTCAGTGCTTAATCTCAGCTTTCCTGCTCTGTGATGCTGTGGCATGTATTTTTATGATTATACTTAAATAAAGATCGAATATTACTTTTGAGTGCGGCTGTCCAGGATTTCTCGTTTACCTCTCAAAGTGTTTAGTTAAATGGAGGATACAGTTATTTCCAGCAGGCAGATGGTTAAAACTGCTGGGATTTTGTCATTAGCACCGTGCCCCAAACGTTTGCTGTATGTATATATTTATTAAATCCTTCTGCAATGTACTATTTTTTTTATTTTAACAGTATTACCTATGTATAACATATATATGTTTTATATATGGTTTTTATGATGGGGTATATCTTGTTTATGCTGCATTATAAGGGATGATGTGTAAATCCTCCGATGCCGTCCTGGGGGTTATTTTCCTTTTGTTTGTTTTCATGGTTTTTTTCCGCTCTACAGTATTTAGTCACTACGTTTGTGGCTAGTAATTATGGGTCTATTAGGGCAGTTAATGGGAATCAATGAAGTTAATGGGAATCAATGAGGACAAATGCTGTCTATCATTTGTATCTGATTAGTGTTTCCTATGTGATAAGCACATTGAAACTATAGACAAAACATTAGAGTATCCTTGGTCTTCACCAAAATGGCCACCGGCATTATTTAAGATTCACAGGTCCACCATCCAATACTATTTCCCCCTGAAGAAGATGCGTAATCCCTGCATCGATACGTGTTGGGGAGGGGTCAGGATGGCACAGCAGGCATCTTGTGCACTGAGGAGGACGCCCGCATCACCAACATTGGTATACACCAGTATAGGCTTATTATAGAGCAGTGCACTGACACACCTAATCTGTGTGAGTACCCCTGAAGGGGATCTTTTTTGCTTTATTTAATAAACGGTTCAAACTGTACTTGCACTATCAAGTTTTTCCTGTTTCATATCCCGGTTGGTGTATGCTGAGGAATCCAGGAGCCCAATATCATTATAGAGCCAGAGGCAGTTCACTTGCGTGTTTTGATTTAGCTTAATCGCAAAGTCACACGCTCCAAGGTGAGCATTTATTACCTAAGGGGGGCACCTGAGTAATGACACCTTAGCACGGCTTGGGTCACAGCTTTTTGTACCATCTGTCCTTGGCTGCATTTTGAACAAAGAAATACTCTCAAACCTATATATTCTAGGCATAGACATTTTGAAGGGAATTCACAAAGGGTGTCATCTGACGTCCACCAACGAAATTGGTGTTTGCACTAGATTTATGCATTTATGTCAGAAACAGGTTTTTCATTATTCAGAAATTCGGATGTATCCGAATTTCTGAATTACAATAGTAACAAATTTAAACGAATCCAATATAATAAAACAAAATTTAGGACGAGATTCAAATTCAAATCGTTTTTGAATCGAATTTGAATAGTTTTCAAATTGAATTTGAATCATTTTTAAAGTCAAATAGTTTTCAAATTAGAACCATTTTGTATCGAATTCAAATTTCTGAAAGAGAATAAAATAGAATAGAAAATAAAGGAATAGAATAGAAAATAATATAATAGAAAATAAAATAGAATAGAAAAGAATAAAGTAAAACAGAACAAAATAGAATAGAAAATAAAAACAGAATGCAATAGAATAGAAAATAAAATAAAGGAATAGAATGGAACAAAAAATAGAATAGAATAAAATAGAATATAACCATCTTCTGAAATTTGAATTTAAATACAATCGAAAAGAATGGAATAAAAAAGAAAAGAATGGGAAAAAAAAGAATAACGTAGAATATAACCTTCTTCTGAAATTCGAATAGAATAAATTCAAATTCGATTAAAATAGAATAGAATTAAAAAACCTATAGAAAAGAATAGAAAGAATACAAACATTTCCCAACATTCGAAAAAAATGAATTCAAATTTGAATAGAATGGAAAATAATAGAATAAAAGAGAAAAGAATAGAATAGAACAAACAATAGAAAAGAATGCAATACATTAGAATAGAATAGAAAGAATATAACACTATAAAGTTTTTCCGAAATTCAAATTTTCAATAGAATAAATCCAAATTCCAATACAATAAAAAAGAATAGAATATAATAGAAAATAAAATAGAATAGTAAAAACAATAGAATAGAATGAATAGAAAGAATATCACCCTTATCCAAAATTCAAATTTTAAATAGAACACATTCAAATTCCAATGCAATTAGAATCAAATTCAAATTCGGCCGAATTTGGAAAATTCTAATCAATTTGAATTAGAAAAAAAAACAAAACAAATTCCAAAAACGAATTAAATAAATTTAACTAAACAAATTTATGTACGTACCGAAATTAAACAAATCTTTTCGTTCTGTACATGTGTCTAAACAATTCTTTTAGAGGCTGACACTGAGGTCAGAGTGTCCATACTGGACACCCCTTCCTCAGTGCACTCCCTCGCTCCCCTGCCACTGCGCCTATCAAACAGAAAGGTGCACAGCCAATGGGTTTTGTAATTGCGTGGACGGAAACTGAAGGGAAACTCATAAATTATTTCTGCATCAGGTCTGCCTTGCTTTTGATTAACAGCACGTGATCCAGAGCTGCTTTTATGTCCAATTGTGGCCTTCAAACTCACCCACTGTGGTCTTCTATCAATTAAAAGCAAGTTGGACCTGATAGAGAACTGGTCTCTCAGTTCCCAATCAGGTCCAACCACCCAATAGGTGCTGAGGCTGTGAGGGCTCATTCCTTATCAGATCTGTCTCCCCTGTAAGCTCCTCATTTTCCATACATGGGCATTACCATATTGCGGTAATGACATCACCAATATCCCCACCTCTTTGTTTACAGTCAGCTGCATGAGCTCCTGATAAAGTTCCTGCATGAGAAGAAGTAATGCTAGCACCTGAGTGATAGAAGATTCTATAGTGGTGTAGACTAGTCTGACACTGTCATGCTGAAAGCTCCTCTGTCTGTCTTCTCTCTGTATACGGGAGGGCATGGGTCAACATGTTGTGTCCATTGTGACAGCCCTGAGAGTTTTGAATATTCACTACCTGGTTCGGAACATGGAAAGTTCCAGCTGGTCTAGTTGGAAGACCACAATATCATCCTGGAATTTGAGTTCCCCCCAGGAATCAGAAGTGGGAGCAAAGAGCTCTGAGTTCAGGGGCAGAATATTAGATAGCCCTGACCTGAAGTATGCAGGTGTACCAAGTAATATCTGTTCTGCAGAAGTTGGATCACTTGAAGTAAATAAATATATAGTAATTTCGCGCTTAGGATAAATGTGGGTTGCAGCCTCCCCTATTAGGTTCCCAAGGGAACTTACAGGAATAAGTATAAAAAATGGGGTGATTGGCGCTACCCTGTAACCACTGAGTAAATAACTGAAGAGTTATGGAAAATGTGCAGATGCTAAGCTTATGAGCCAAACTATATGTGTACGTACCCCACTGGTAAGTGTGGTAAACGAAGTGGGCGTGTGACAAGTGTATCAGATCATAACTGAAATCATCAAATAGTGAATAACAATAAAAGTAAATAAGAGTAGGATATATATGGTGAGTATGTCTAAATGTGTAACAGGAAAAAACAAGGGGCTTTATTAAAAATATAAATAAAATCAATAGCTTCCTAACACAGGTAAGCAAGAGCAAAAAAAAAAACGCAATAAATTAATTTATTAATTAATAAATTACCATTTTAAATACTGCACTATGGGAGCCCCTTGTTTTTTCCTGTGAGGACACCACCACCTGCCGTTGTGGAACGACCTGGGAGGTCCTGGTTGGAGCACACCCCGGAGCTTGAACGAACAGGTGGTAAAGCCCGATGGAGGAACATATGGCCTAGCACAGTTATCAAGGAGAAGGCTCGCCGACAGTCACCCACTCTTTGCCCACTACCCCTGCAGGGGTTACTATGTCTGGTGAGTGGGGACCCAGCGAGGGGAGCACCAAAGTCACACTGCGTGCTGTGCACTGAAGTCACCTGTCATATGCAATAGTGGACACTCTGGGATCACATTTTTGGTTTTCTTTTTGTCACTTTCAGAAGAGGGACTTGGGTCTTTTTACATATAAACATTTTTTATATGGATTACACATTTATCTTTATGTGTAATCCATATAAAAAATGTTTATATGTAAAAAGACCCATTATTTGCACCTCATTCTCAGTGGTGCGGTTACTACTTATTTGGTTTCCCTTCTCCTAAAATGCACCCCAACATTGGGCTCTGTAATTTTGATGGTGTAAAGTGCTGCGTAAACTGTAGGCGCTATATACAGTTCCTTGAAAAAGTATTTAAACCCCTTACAGATTTCCATATCATGCAAGTCTGTTTTCTCATGTGCTGTTGACCTAGAACAACTTAGATTAGATACATTAGATGTTTCATAATATGCAATTTGGGTCCTGCTCAAAACTTCCCATACTTGTCCACAGGCCCTCCCAAGCAAGGCCCAATTTGTGGGAAATGCTGAAGCCATCACTAGGTTAAAGAAGTGGACTTGTAGTGTGGTGACCCAAAACCTATGTTCTGCTGGAGAGGAATGACAACATACTTGGGAACCTCTAGTCTGCTGTGCTATAAAGGGCAAGGTAATGGATGGTCACCTTTTATAGTGAGAGGTCCTGTGCTCTTCTCTGTCGGTTCTTCCAGAGTGGGGTGTTCCACCCTGCAGATAAATTCTGCCCCCTCATCTGATGGTTTGAACTTCAAACACAACTTGTACGTGAATGTTTTATTCTTCTGCTTCTCTGGTCGGAGCTCTGAGATACTATATGTCTGGCTGTTGACCACAGGGAATAAGTCCTGGCCACCCTTCTCCTTCTTCAGCCACTTCACAGTCAAGACATCAGGAAATACATTGGACACTTCACACTTCAGTACAGCTTCTCTGCCAATGAGAAGATTGGGGACTTTGATATCCTGTACATTCGCCTTCCAGGGAAATTCTGCATGTAAGAGATATACATTAGGAGATGGTCATACCAGTATCAGTAACAGAAATCAAGTAAAAGTAAACAGATTAAAAAAAGAAGTAGTTTAAAAAAATAAAAAATAAAAAAATTCTCCCTTAAGAGCATTGGGCGAAAGTGGCATTTGACGTCGCTTCCGCCAGTCAATGCTATGGAGCCGAGTGGGGGCCATCTTCCCCTCACTCGGCAGCCAGCCAAACAAGGGGGAGGACGCGATTGTCTTCACCCTCTCCCACCCCCGATAAAAATAATCTTGTGGCGAATCCACCACAGAGACCACTTTTATCTGAAAGCCGACCGTCCGCTGAAGAAGAGGATACTGGGTGTTATGGCAGCTATCTGCTGTCATAACAATGGTACTCCTCTTCAAACAGCCGACGTATAACAACGGAGGGCGGTCCGTAAGTGGTTAAACCTTTCGCTACCAGAGCCATTTTTTGCACACGTATAAAAAATCATTTTAGACCTGAAGATTACACAAAAAACATAAATATTATATATTTACTGAAAGCAGATACCCTAGAGAATAAAAAAGTATTAGTTCCGTTTTTTTATGTCACATGATATTACCGCAAAGGTCTAGGAAACGCAAAATCTCAGTAAAAAACACACTATTGTGAATTTTAGGGCAAACCAATGCAATAAATTACCCACATGTTTGGTAAAATATAAAAGACATGGTGGCGCCGAGTAAATAGACACCCAACCTGCCAAACCTTAAATTTTTGTGCGCCCCGTGAAATGGCGTCAAACTTCAGCACCCTATATTTTCTATAGGCAACTTTTCAAAAGCCTCTTATAGGTTATCAGTTTAGTGTTATGGAGGTCCTGTGTTAGAATTATGTGTATCGCAATCAACATTTTCACGCGTATGCGCCCCGACACATGCATTTATGTTCGTGTGTGTGTATATGTGGAGGTGGCCTCAAAAAAAATTTGGAGGGGGGATTTTATGTGCTTGGGTGTAACTTTATTTTTTTGCAAAAAAAAAAAAAAATAGATTTTTTTACTTAACTTTTTTTCCCATCACATAGCGGACAAAAAGTCCCCTATGTAATTTTTTTTTTTGGTGACAGGTTCTCTTTATTGAGATATGCAGGTTCTAAAAAGACCCCACATGTCTCCCCTGGGCTCCACTAAATGTTTTGCAATGCAGATTGCATTGCAAAACATTATTTCCCACCTGAACTAGCTGGGGACACCAAGACCTTGACCCGAAAGTGACGTTAGAGATGTCGCTTTCCAGGTCACAAAAAGAAAGGGAGGAGAGCAGACGTGTGTCTGCTCTTCTCCTTCCCCTCCAGCCACCAGCACACGCCATGGAGCTCCCGGGCCCGCAGATGGGCAGTGGAGCCGGTAAGCATGGCGGGGTGCGGCAACGGAGGGTGGCGCCGGTACCGGGGGTGTGTGAGAGCGATCGGCCGGCAGCGGAGCCACGCGAATACTCTCACCTGACAGGCAGGAGTCTGCCTGTCAGTTTCACACACAATCCCTCCTGCCCAGACCAATTTTCAGCTTTCAGCGCTGACGCACTTTGAACGACAATTGCGCGGTCATACAACATTGTACCCAAATTAAATTTTTATCATTTTTTTTCCCACAAATAGAGCTTTCTTTTGGTGGTATTTAATCACAGCTGGGATTTTTATTTTTTACTAAACAAACAAAAAAAGATGGAAAATTTAAAAAAAAAAAATCATGTTTCATAGTTTGTTATAAAATTTTGCAAACAAGTAATTTTTCTCCTTCATTGATATGCGCTGATGAGGCGCCACTGGTGGGCACTGATAGGCACAGTTAAGGCGGCACTGATAGGCACAGATAAAGCAGAACTGATGGGGATAGATAAGGCGGTACTGATGGGCACAGATAAGGCGGCACTGATGGCCACTGATAAGATGGCACTGATGGGCCCTGATGGGTGGCACGGATGGGTGGCACTGATGGGTGGCACTGATGGGCAGCACTGATGGGCACTGGTAGGTGACACTGATGGGCACTAATAGGTGGCACTGATGTGCAGCACTGTTGTTGAGGCACTGATTGTGGGCACTGATAGGTGGCACTGTGGGCACTGATGGGTGGCGCTGGTGGGCACTGGTAGGCGGCACTGTTGCCTACTGCTAGGTGGTACCGGCAGGGGGCACAGGTGGGCTCTGAGGATCTGGTGGCAGCTCGCCGTGATCAGGACTGATGTCCCTCTCACAGCCGCCAGTGATCGGCTTTTTTTTTCTGTTCATGCTGTCAGCGCGAGGAGAAAAAATAGCCGATTACCGGCTCTGTTGACATCACATGATCAGCTGTCATTGGCTGACAGCTGATCACGTGGTAAGGGGTCGGGATCGACCCCTTACTCCGATCTGTGATGCAGTGAGTCTCATAGACTCGCTGATCACAGAGAGCACCGTGCGCGCCCTGCAGGGGGCGCGCAGGCTGCTCGGGCACGGGAGGATGTCAATAGACGTACTCCCAGCAAAGCAGGTCCACGCTGCAGCCGTCATTCGTCTATAGCGCGGATCTGAAGTAGTTAAACAATATCATTTTAAGCAGACTCTCTAGTCCAACTATTCTTAACCAAGGTTCTGTGAAACCCTAGGCTTTCTTCAGAGGTTGGTAGGGGTTCCTTGACCTCTGGTTGATTGACCTCCCATCTGATGGTAGAGGCATAATTCCAGACCTAAAGCCATTTGGCAGAACCAGTAGCATGACACCAATAATATTTTTAGCTGTCTGTGAGGTCATAATTCTGACCACCAATGTAAAGGAAGGGGGCATCCTTCCCACTGATCACCAAAGTAAAGACCATCCTTCCCACTGACCCAAGATAAATTATTTTTATCAGGGTTTCCTTGAGCCATGAAAAGTATTTTACGGAGTTCCTCTGGAGTAAAAAAATTAAGAAAGGCTTTTCTAGTCAATGCTAGTCACCAAAATAAACTAAGGGTCATTGTTACTTCATAACACTAAGAATATTTAGCATATTTTACTCTAAGTTTTGTTTAAGCAGATTCCTTTAACATACATGTGTCACATGATTGCATTGTGTATAATGCAAAAAAAATCCTTTATTCAGTAACTCCTGGATTTGATCATTCTTGATACCTTTATCGTGCACAGACATTTCTCTGCTCTCCCAGTCCTCCATGGATTCGTGTTTCCAGGACACCCTCACCACAGAGTCTGGAAGACTGAAGAAGTTCTCAGGAAGTTTATAATAACTATGAACACTATAGGTGCCGTCACTGTTCTGAGATGTTCTGTTTGGTTCTGATGTCTTGTCATTCCATTTCATCTGAATATCACTAGGATAAAATCCCTTTATATCCAGTGAGCACAACACCTCTCCAGAATTAGTCAGACACAGTTTTATAGGACCGAGCGCAGTGGGTTTTGCTGGAATAGAGTGAGAAACAGTCATTAGAACAAGCCCACAGGAATGATTGTTACCCAAAAATGGATGTATTAAGTGTTTTTGTGCATACTTGAACTCAAACATGGCAGAATAGTGTACTTCCACAAGCACCCTTTTTATTATGTGACATTTTTGTGTTAGTATATTTCACTCTCTTCCACGTCTTGTTTTTTTTTTTTTGATGCAATACTCCAGATACCATTCTCAGCCTCACCATGCAATTAGCTTAGAACAGTTCTTACCCATGCAGAGTCAGGAAACTTTGGAAAAGATATATTTTTTTTTACTTTCAAGTAAGCCAGAATAGCATAATTTGTATGTGCCAAGCAGCACTAAAACTACAGCAAATGTAACTACTAACCCTGCTTGGTGAGTTAAACTGCCTGTGGATTTTGTGAAGTCAGCAAGTTGCCATATTCTCTATACAGACTGGGTCTCAGGAGGTATGTCATTTTCAAAAAGAGAAATGTGAGACAGAACAATCAAATACTGTTAACCCTTCACAAGAAAATACACACAATTTTGTAAAAACTCACCATAAAGATGATTGTGTTGAAAAGTCTTTTCCTTTACTTTGCCATCACAGAGAATCTTACAGGAGATGGATATGTTTTGGTGTTTAGAGATGGAAGGTGTGAAGGTCAGAGAGGAGATGGCATCCTGAAGACCCTCTTTATCGGATTCTTCAGTTCTTTCTCTGTGAGCCACATATCCAGAGGACCGATGAGAGTCTCTATTCACATCTGCTCCATCCTCCTCTATTTCAGAAATAGTTACACCTGCTGCTTTCACCATCCAAATGACTTGAGTGCCTTCCATACAGTATGAGGCCGCACAGTATAAAGTGACCTTCTCCCCACTGAACCATATCTGGGGGCCTTGGATGTTGTTTAAAACGAATGTTGGAGCCTCTGGAAGAGTAAAAAATATATAGAAGTATGAAAAATAAAATGTTCAGTTTTCCATGGCAGCCGACAAAGACAATATTATGCTAATGTAAGAGAACAAGATGGTTTTCTTTCATTAAAATGCATAGAAGTTTAAAATTGTGGGTGCAGAAAGACATCCACTGCTATTAGGATTAAGCACATGACTGTTATATCTTCAATACTGTACTATGTCTGTAAAGCTCAACAAACGAGTAATCATAACATTCTACATGCTTTATATCAATTTGGCAAAGCATCAACAGTTGGGTTGTCACCTACCCGGACAATTTAGCGGCGCACAGCAATTTTTTTTTATAGTATAAACTGTTCATATATTTTGCAATGAAATAACATTTCTAATCATATGAAGTTAATCACAAGAGTCCCCCTTTACATCAGAGTCCACAGAGTTCCTCTTTTACATCTGAATCCGCAGAGTTCCCTTTCACTGTAAGGGGGGACTCTGCAGACTTTGATGTAAGGGAAAGCTCTGGGGACTCTAACATAAGGGATGCTCTGGGAACCCCGATTTGAATAGGAACACTGAGAACTCTGATACACGGTGAGGACTCTGATGTACGGGGAAACACAGTGGTCTCTGGTGTAAAGGGGAACTCTGATGTAAGGGGTGCTCTGAGAACCCTGATTTACCTTAGTGTACTCACTCAGAGGCAGGAGGGAGAAGGGGGGAGTCTTTAACTTACAGGCAGGGATGGATGGGGAGATCACTCACCCCTTGGCAGTCAGTACCTATCATCCAGATGTATCTGAGGCTGCTGGACTTCAAATTTCCTGTCCCCACTTTCTTTTTCTGAGGCACAGTGCCAGGAATTAGAGTGTGCGCAGACACAGAGGGGTGGGGCAGGAGAGTGAGGAGCAGATCGAGCCCTCTCTCCTCTCCAGTCTGTGTGTGGAGGGGATTGTTAGTGGTAGCTTTGGGCAGTGTGAAAGAGAGTGTAACAGACACTTTCAGCTTAGATAACTGCAGCCAGCAACCCTGCTGGGTGGCCATAGTCCAGTCTGAATAATGTGTCCGGGTTTCAGGCAGTTCGAAACCCAGACACATGATTCCAAACCCGAACTGTCTGGGTGAATCCCGGACAGGTGGCAACCCTAAGTACTAGCTATGCCCATAAGAGTTGCTTACTAAGTTTGATTCTATTCCTCTCACCCCAATATAGCACCAGAGGTCTTCGTCTTTGATTGGAATAAATTGTCCTCCTATCAAACGAAGAGGTGTTTGATTAGATAATGTGAGTAAAAAGTGTGGAGCTAGAGATAAATAAATACTGAAGATGATCAAAAAAATGTGGTAGTATACATATAGTAAACAAAAAAACGCGCTAAAAAGTGAATAAATAAAATAATCTTTAGTAAAGTCCGTGCAGTCCCATATGAATGTCCACACAAAATATGGAAGGTGAAATTATTATAAGTGAATAACATATAATTTTCCTCCAATGTGATAGATGATACACGGCAAAGGGACTGGAAACACCAAACTATTGCGCTTACCAGACGTAAGCCAAATAAGAGCGGGTGGCTCAAACCCAGCCTGGGCCTTTACAATGATGATCCAGCCAAGTCAGGATGATCACACTCGTCTCATATGTCCAGTCCGTCAAGATTTATATCCAAAAAAATATATAACACAAGCATAGCGTAATACTGATATATGAAAAACTCAAAAAAGTCAAAAAAAGTGCAACACTTAAAAAAAGATAAATCATGAGTATCATATATCATCCAAAGTTGACACAGCAACTATGGATGTTGAGTGAATATCATGCAATCATGCAAAAAAAAATGTGAATAAAGGTGAAATAGGTAAGGGAAATAGCAACCCCAATTTCAAATTAAAATCAGGAAATATTATAGCTGTACCAAATCACCCCAAAAATTTAATCAATATGAACGTGTTTCGTCACACGCTGACGTTTTCAATGGGGGGCATTGAAAACGTCAGCGTGTGACGAAACGCGTCTGGGAGGGACGTGCTGACGTCACCACGTTTGCCTTGTGAGGACGGGAGTATTGTTTGAGTGCCGGCCGGCTCCAATTTCTCGCTGTTTTTAACTTCTTTTATGTAAGTGCAATTTCTATTCGAATAAATTGGATTATACAGTATTACACTGTTGGGCATTTTTACTTCATATGTACCACTGAGCTTGGGCTTGACTGGCTAGGACGCGTCTACGCCACTCCGGATAGGAGCCTGTGTATGCCTTATCCCATTTGCCTACTCTGTGAGGATGTCTGGTAAGCTGAATATCCCCTAGGATTCGCTGGTGTGTTCCTATCCTATCTACACGTTAAGTTGTGTGACACTTTGCCTGTTTAAATTTATCATCTGGTAAGCAGCATGTGCATGCGATAAGCTATCTGTCATTGGTTCCGTTTTTTTCTTTTTTTCACGTTCATATTGATTAAATTTTTTGGGTGATTTGGTACAGCTATAATATTTCCTGATTTTAATTTGAGATTGGGGTTGCTATTTCCCTTACCTATTTCACCTTTATTCACATTTTTTTTTTTGCATGATTGCATGATATTCACTCAACATCCATAGTTGCTGTGTCAACTTTGGATGATATATGATACTCATACTTTTTTGAGTTTTTCATATATCAGTATTACGCTATGCTTGTGTTATATATTTTTTTGGATATAAATCTTGACGGACTGGACATATGAGACGAGTGTGATCATCCTGACTCGGCTGGATCATCATTGTAAAGGCCCAGGCTGGGTTTGAGCCACCCGCTCTTATTTGGCTTACGTCTGGTAAGCGCAATAGTTTGGTGTTTCCAGTCCCTTTGCCGTGTATCATCTATCACATTGCAGGAAAATTATATGTTATTCACTTATAATAATTTCACCTTCCATATTTTGTGTGGACATTCATATGGGACTGCACGGACTTTACTAAAGATTATTTTATTTATTCACTTTATAGCGCGGTTTTTTGTTTATTATCTTGTATTTGGTGTGCCACACTTATAACCGCAGCTTCTTTTTTTTTGCCAAACGCAGTTTTTTTTCTTTTTGAGTGTACATATAGTGCATTAAGCACTGATATAGGACTCATAAAATAAGTGAAACAATGTCCATAATGATACATATATCTAAATTACAAAAAATACAACTGTGCCCAAACTCACAATCGCACATATCCCTATTAGAGATATGTAATGTGAAAAAGTGAAATAACAGTATTCCTACATGTATGAGTGATATTAACAATACCTATGACAAAAATGTGACCCTAAGTCACGAGTCGCACACATACAGTATATTGTGATACCTGGGTGTGCGTCTCTAAAGGATACACAAAAGTTTATGCACAGGTGATCCTTAAATCCAGATTTGTAGATAAAGGGTACATACAATGTTTCTCAGATTGACGAAGAAATCCACCAAGTTGCTTTGGTAGATAGAAACCTTTTGTTATCTGCAGAGGCGGCTCTAGACTTTGTGAGGCAAAACTTAGACATGAGGCCCCACTCACTCCCATAATGGGAAAAAAAATTCAAGGGATGAAAATAAACTGTATTAGGAGTGTACAGTATAGGGGAGTGGACAGTACAGGGGGTAGGTGAGTGGGCATAATAAAGATATATTTTCCTCAAGCAGAGCTGCACAGGGAAGCTGCTCTCACAGATCCTACCTATTCTGGTAGGCTGTCACAAAGAGAGAAATAAAAGGGGGATGGGTGGGGAGGGAAGGAAGGAAGGAAGGAAGGAAGGAAGGAAGGAAGGAAGGAAGGAAGGAAGGAAGGAAGGAAGGAAGGAAGGAAGGAAGGAAGGAAGGAAGGAAGGAAGGAAGGAAGGAAGGAAGGAAGGAAGGAAGGAAGGAAGGAAGGAAGGAAGGAAGGAAGGAAGGAAGGAAGGAAGGAAGGAAGGAAGGAAGGAAGGAAGGAAGGAAGGAAGGAAGGAAGGAAGGAAGGAAGGAAGGAAGGAAGGAAGGAAGGAAGGAGAAAAAAAGAGGAAGAGAAAGAGAAAAAAAGATGGAAGGAAAGAAAGAAAGAAAGATGGAAAGAAAGATAGATAGAAAGAAAGAAAGGAGAGAGAGAGAGAGAGAGAGAGAGAGAGAGAGAGAGAGAGAAATAGATAGATAGAAAGATAGAAGGAAAGAAAGAGAAAGAAAGATAGATAGATAGAAAGAAAGAAAGATAGAAGGAAAGAAAGAAAGAAAGAAAGATAGATAGATAGATAGATAGATAGATAGATAGATAGATAGATAGAAAGAAAGAAGGGGGTGGAGACGGAAGGGAAGGAAGAGCATCCCCTACATCAGTGTACTCACTGAGAGGCAGGAGGGACTGGATGGATGGAGGGAATGGATGGATGGGTGGATGGATGGAGGGAGGGAATGGATGGATGGAGGGACTGGATGGATGGAGGGAATGGATGGATGGATGGAGGGAATGGATGGATGGAGGGACTGGATGGATAGATGGAGGGAATGGATAGATAGAGGGAATGGATGGATGGATGGATGGATGGAGGGAATGGATGGATGGATGGATGGAGGGAATGGATGGATGGATGGATGGATGGAGGGACTGGATGGATGGATGGATCAGACTCCCCTTGTCTTTTTCTCTTTGCTGGTCTTCAGCTTGAATCTTCCCGCCCACACATCCCCTTCTGTGAGGCAGAGCAGAGAACACTGCCGAGGAGAGTGGGCGGGGCAGACACAGGAGGAGAGGGCGGGAGGAGGAGGAGCAGAAGCTCTCTCTCCTCGTCTGGCTGTGCGGGCAGCAGGGGGAGGGGGGAGATCTGTCAGAACTCTACTGAGCGGCTCTCCCTGTCTGTGATCCGGAGCTCCGATCACACGTCTCACTCGCAGCCTGTATATCTCCCTGTAGCAGAGCGAGGGGACTCGGGACTATATGATGGCGGATACCTCTGCTGCTGGAAGAGGCGGCTCTCTAATTAGGTAAACTAGCCAGCTGTGCGAGGCCCCTATGACTGCGAGGCCTGAGGCCCCCGCCTATTTTGCCTAATTAGAGAGCCGCCTCTGGTTATCTGAACAGCCAAAGCAGGTTCAACATACCAAACATAAATGGTCTTTTCTTACTAACTTCTCCATTCAACATAAACAAATTAAGGATATCATCTACAGGCACTGGAAAGTACTTAAGAATGATCCAATATTAGGCCCTATACAGTCAAGCAGGAGTGATTTATGGGGGCGCACTGCCCTTAAAGGGACAAATTGCACCCAATATAATAGATCCTCCCACTGTCCCCTCTTTTTTTCACAACATGAAAGGTTTTTTTCCATGCCGCAGGTGCAATGTATGTAAGCACAACAATTGCGGACATAGAAAGATTGAGTCTTTTGGATCAACTACCACAGGAAACGATTATCAGATGAAGCATGTTGTGACCTGTACTTATTAGATATATTATATACCTTATTACTTGCCCTTGCGGGAAGCAATACGTCGGCAGGACAATACGTACGTTTGCCGTAGGGGTCAACGAACACATTACAGCTATTAAGAAAGGACGCACCAATCACTGCGTTCCTAAACATTATCTGCTTTGCCATAATCAAAACCCAATGGGAACCAAGTTTCAAATTATAGATAAATTTGTGCCCCATTGGAGAGGTGAGTCCAATGTCAGGCGTGTATCCAAACTTGAAACTTTTTGGATACACCAATTAAAATGTTATAGACCCCATGGCCTAAACATTGATTGGGACATCAATGCCTTCATCAATCAGTCCTGATCTAACTTTAAAGTTTTTCGCCGGTTTCTCTGTAAAATGTCATTCCATCTGCATTTTTAATGTTATAGGTAGGGATGAGCTTCGCGTTCGAGTCGAACCCATGTTCTACACGAACCTTGGCTGTTCGATCGTTTGCCGAATTGCGAACGTTATGGGCCGTTCGCGCTAAATTCGTGTGGCACGTCACGGCCCATAATTTACTGCGGCATCGCAGTGCATTGCTGGCTGATGATTGGCCAAGCATGCACTATGACCCACATGCTTGGCCAATCACAGCGCCGTCAGTAGAGAGAGCTGTAATTGGCCAAAGCCAGGGTGGCTTTGGCCAATTATGGCTCAGAGGGTTTAGAACATGCCCCACACTATATAAGGCCGCCTGCACGGCGGCCCTGTGTAGTGTGTTCCAGCGTGCTTAGACAGAGAGACAGCGTCATTTCATTTGAGTTAGCTAGATTAGGCAGCACAGTCAGTGAGTTAGCTGCACTTACAGTGTATTGTATATATATATATATATATATATATATATATATATGCATCCCAGGTGTTGTATATATAAATATATATATATATACACTGTATTCAGTTTAGCTAGATCCGTTCCTGTTATCTTCCTACTGACAGGCAGGCTTGTCTTGTTACAGTATATACAGCTACCTGAAGAAAATTGCTGGTGTTCTTTTGATCCTATTAGTACCACAGTCAGGCAGCTAGACTATTTAGAGTTAGTGTATTGCGTCCTCCTCACAGTGTTCAGTTAAAGCTACGTTAGTTTAGTGTGACCTCTGCACAGTGTTCAGCTAAAGCTACAAGTTAGGGTAGTGCGTCCTCCTCACAGTGTTCAGCTAAAACTACAAGTTAGTGTAGTGCGACCTCTGCACAGTGTTCAGCTAAAGCTACAAGTTAGTGTTGAAAGGCTAGTGGTCAACTGGTCAACTGCACCCCCAAACCTTTTCCTTGCTTGCTCGAGCTGAACTCAGACACCAAGAAGATCTTTTTCAATCGATTGGGTAAACAAGACACCACACAGCACGTTGGATATCGAGAATACAAATGTATTATATCTTTTCACATGTTATATAGGGCAACAATTCATTGTACATCATTAGGGGCAAACCAAGGGGCGGTCCCTTAGTTTATCCAATCACAAGAGTACAAGTATCACAAATTACATGTTATATGGCATATGCATAATATTTCTGCTAAATGACGTGCTTAAAAAAGTACCTAACAAAAGTACCCAAAATGTTCTTTATCAAAATATATTTTCTTAGCTTAAATTCCAAGAAAATTAATAATATAAAAATAACCTTTTAAGATACTTTCGATAAGGTGCCTTTTGGCTTTAGGCCCAGGTTTGCGGTGGGATGTTCTAACTTGTTCCCGTACATATATTCAAAAGAATTGTCACCGCAAGTATCTGTTTTTGCAGATAGCTTAGCTAGGAAATTTCCACTTAAAATTCCAAAAGCCTTGCGTTAGTATTTCATCTATCATGTATAAAAAAAAATTCAGGCCAGGCCTCTTATCTAAAGTATATAGTGAACCAAAGTGCAGCCATTTTCTTTACAAGTGTAGTGCGTCCTCCTCACAGTGTTCAGCTAAAACTACAAGTTAGTGTAGTGAGACCTCTGCACAGTGTTCAGCTAAAGCTACAAGTTAGTGTAGTGCGTCCTCCTCACAGTGTTCAGCTAAAACTACAAGTTAGTGTAGTGCGACCTCTGCACAGTGTTCAGATAAAGCTACAAGTTAGTGTAGTGCATCCTCCTCACAGTGTCCAGCTAAAAATACAAGTTAGTGTAGTGTGACCTCTGCACAGTGTTCAGCTAAAGCTACAAGTTAGTGTAGTACGTCCTCCTCACAGTGTTCAGCTAAAACTACAAGTTAGTGTAGTGCATCCTCTGAACAGTGTTCAGCTAAAACTACAAGTTAGTGTAGTGCATCCTCCTCACAGTGTTCAGCTAAAGCTACAAGTTAGTTTAGTGTGACCTCTGCACAGTGTTCAGCTAAAGCTACAATTTAGGGTAGTGCATCCTCCTTACAGTGTTCAGCTAAAGCTACAAATTAGTTTAGTGTGACCTCTGCACAGTGTTTAGCTAAAGCTACAAGTTAGGGTAGTGTGTCCTCCTCCCAGTGTTCAGCTAAAGCTACAAGTTGGTGTAGTGCGTCCTCCTCACAGTGTTCAGCTAAAACTACAAGTTAGTGTAGTGCGACCTCTGCACAGTGTTCAGCTAAAGCTACAAGTTAGTGTAGTGCGTCTTCTGAACAGTGTTCAGCTAAAACTACAAGTTAGTGTAGTGCAACCTCTGCACAGTGTTCAGCTAAAGCTACAAGTTAGTGTAGTGCGTCCTCTGAACAGTGTTCAGCTAAAACTACAAGTTAGTGTAGTGCGACCTCTGCACAGTGTTCAGCTAAAGCTACAAGTTAGTGTAGTGCGTCCTCTGAACAGTGTTCAGCTAAAACTACAAGTTAGTGTAGTGTGACCTCTGCACAGTGTTCAGCTAAAGCTACAAGTTAGTGTAGTGCATCCTCCTCACAGTGTTCAGCTAAAACTACAAGTTAGTGTAGTGCGAGCTCTGCACAGTGTTCAGCTAAAGCTACCTGTAGAAGGTTGGTGGTGTTTTCCTGATCCTATCTCTACCGCAGGCAGCTAAATGAGCTACAAGTTATTTTTTTGCGAGCTCTGCACAGTGTTCACCTAAAGCTACCTGTAGAAGGTTGGTGGTGTTTTCCTGATCCTATCACTACCGCAGGCAGCTAAATAAGCTACAAGTTCGTTTTTTGCAAGCTCTGCACAGTGTTCACCTAAAGCTACCTGTCGAAGGTTGGTGGTGTTTTCCTGATTCTATCACTACCGCAGGCAGCTAAATAAGCTACAAGTTAGTTTTTTGCAAGCTCTGCACAGTGTTCAGCTAAAGCTACCTGTAGAAGGTTGGTGGTGTTCTCATACTACAGGCAGGCAGTTGATTTTGCTAGCTGCAGTATCAGTATATGTATATATATATCCCAGCCAGGGCCGGTACAAGGCAGGGGCGGAAGGGGCGGATGCCCTGGGCGGTACGATTTTCTATAGGAGGGGGGGCGCAGGTGAAATGCCGGCAATGTGCTTCACACCTGTCATTATACACACTATCCCTTGCCGCTGTAACTGGAAGATTGTCTGTAAGTGTGCCGAGTGCGCTCCTGCATCCGGCACAACAAGCCCTGGCTTCACCTCCCTTCCCTGTCAGCTTCATTGTTCACTCCCCCCTATAGAGCAGCCTCGTAGTCCCGGCCGGCGGCGGGGTGGGAGGACTCAGAGGAGCACGGAGAGCTGTGGCGGCGCTGCAACCTAGAGGAGCCTGGCTCTAGCTGGAAGTGGAAAGCAGTGTGGGTGGGAAGCGGGCATCTCTGAGCCGTGATCCCGGTCCTCTTCAGCAGCGTATCCCTCCCACTAGCTGCCGCACAGGCAAGTTTAGAAATCGTCTCCTCCTCAGCTCTGACAGGACAACATGAGGAGGAACGTCAGAAGATGGGAATCACAGAGCTCCGTGCTGTTCTGTATCTGAGGTCTGTGTATGAGGAAAGCTGAGGGAAAGGAGAGCTGCACTGAGGACACAAGGGGAGCAATGAGAGTATTTGTAGGGAGAAAATGATTACTTCTAGGTGGGAATAATATGGGGGAGGGGGTGTATTTGTGCTGTTGTGTTAGGAAGAAAATTCTGGGGGGGTCTGTTGGGATGGGGAATTTGAGGGGTGCCAGGATAAGATTTTTTTCTAGTAGGGGTATTTGGGGGGCGGGGGGATTGTGCTAGAAGAGGTGATGGGGGGGATTTGTGCTAGGATAGGAAATATTGGGGCTGTTAGAAATGGGGATTGGGGAGGAGAATTTATGCTAGGGATGATTGGGGGTATTTGTTCTAGAGGGGAAATTTGGGGGGAGGATTTGTGCTAGGAGGGGGATTTTCGGGGGTGACAGGGGTAAGATTTGTGCTGGGAGGGGGATTTTGGGGGGTGACAGGGGTAAGATTTGTTCTGGGAGGGGGATTTTGGGGGGTGACAGGGGTAAGATTTGTGCTGGGAGGGGGATTTTGGGGGGTGACAGGGGTAAGATTTGTTCTGGGAGGGGGATTTTGGAGGGTGACAGGGGTAAGATTTGTGCTGGGAGGGGGATTTTGGGGGGTGACAGGGGTAAGATTTGTGCTGGGAGGGGGATTTTGGGGGGTGACAGGGGTAAGATTTGTTCTGGGAGGGGAAAGAGAATTTGTGCCAGGAGAGAGGATTTGTGCCGTGGAGATGGGGGGGGGGGGGAGGAGGATTTGTGCTAGGAGGGGGATTTGGGGGGGGGGGGTTGTACTAGAAGAAGTGATGGGGGGGAGATTTGTGCTAGGATAGGAAATATTGGGGCTGTTAGAAATGGGGATTGGGGGGGAGAATTTATGCTAGTAAGGATGATAGGGGGTATTATTTGTGTTTGGGGCCGATTAGTGCTCAATTTTTAAAAATTTTTTTGGGGGGGGGGGGCGCAGTTTGGTGTCTTTGCCCTGGGCGCTAAATGACCTTGTCCCAGCACTGATCCCAGCTTAGTGCAGCTACAGGCCATTAGTATGTCTGGAAGGCCAACAAGGAGAGGCAGACAGTCACAAGCCAATAAAAGAGGGCAAGCAGGCTCTGTGTCTAGAGGCAACAGTGCTGGTCGTGGAGACGGTGCATCCTGATCAGCACGTGGCCGTGGGACACGCTTGGCCTTTTTTTCGGCAGCTGGCCGTGTTGAGCCGCAACATGCGGAAGACTTGGTCGAGTGGATGACCTCATCCTCCTCATCCTCTCTCACAAATGCTCAGGGTACTTTGTCTGGCAAAGAAGCTGCCAACGCGGCCTCTTCCCTCGGCTCAATGGCATCAGTGACTCCTTCCCTAGCCCCACCATGTTCTCCTGAGGAGTCCCTCGAACTGTTTGTCCACAGTGTTGGGTACATGCTCCAGGAGGATGCCCAGCGTTTAGAAGGCTCTGATGATGATACTGAGCTAGATGAAGGCAGTAACGTGAGCACGGACAGAGGGGGTGCCCAAGAAGGATAGCAATCTGGCAGTCATGCTCCCCCTGCTGCAGCATACTGCCAGGTTTGCTCCAGTGATGAGGAGGGAGGGGATGATGAGGTCACTGACTCAACGTGGGTGCCTGATAGGAGACAGGAGGAGAAGGAGGAGGAGGCAAATCATCAACGAGGCAGGATGCCTTCCAGGGGCCAGCCTAAGGGCAACACACAGACTGCATCACACCCCAAAGCTCTGCATGTGCAGGGTGCTGCTGTCTCTGTGCGTTATTCCAAAAGTTCTTTGGTGTGGGCCTTTTTTGAGACGAGTGCATCAGATCGCACCGCTGCTATTTGCAACATATGTCTCAAGCGTATCTCGCGTGGCCAAAACATCTCCCGCTTGGGCACCACATGCTTGACCAGACATATGTTGACCTGCCATGCAGTTAGTTGGCAAGCGTATCTAAAAGACCCACACCAAAGAACAAAGAGGACCTCTCCTTGCTCCTCATCAGCTGAGATCTCCAACCCCACTATACCTTCAGTCCTCTCTGAGACCTGCACTGAGAGGAATGAAGGTGTAGAATTAGGTGTGTCACAGCCAAGTACTAGTGGGCAATCTGCTTTGCGTTACACCGATGTCAGATTGTACCAGGCAAATTTCCCTGCCCGAGCTGCTGCACCGCCAAAAGAAGTTCGCTCCCAGCCATCCACATGCCCAGTGGTTGAATGCTAGCTTGGCAAAATTGCTAGCACTTCAACTGCTGCCTTTTCAGTTGGTAGACTGTGCCCCCTTACGTGAGTTTGTGGAATGTGCGGTTCCTCAGTGGCAGGTACCCAAACGCCACTTTTTCTCACGGAAGGCGATTCCGGCTCTCTACCGGCATGTGGAAGGCAATGTCTTGGCCTCGCTGGACAGAGCGGTCAGCGGTAAGGTGCATATTACCGCTGACTCATGGTCCAGCAGGCATGGACAAGGACGTTACCTAAGTTTCACCGCGCATTGGGTAACTCTGCTGGCAGCTGGGACGGATGCAAGACAAGGTGCAGTAGTGTTGGAGGTTGTTCCGCCACCACGCCTCCAAAATGCCACTACTAATGATTGTGACACACCTCTCTCCTCCACCCCCTCCTCTTCTTCTTTCTCCATGGTCTCTTCCTGTGCTTTGTCCTCGGAACCAGTGGTGCTCCGTAGCCATTCAAGGGGCTACGCAAATATGCAGGCCAAAAGATGCCATGTGGTGCTTGAGCTGGTGTGCTTGGGGGACAGGAGCCACACTGGGGCAGAGGTTCTGTCAGCTCTGCAGGGACAGGTTCAGAGGTGGTTGATGCCACGCCAACTTAAGGCAGGAATGGTGGTTTGCGACAATGGCACCAACCTCCTCTCTGCTCTCCGACAGGGACAAATGACCCATGTGCCCTGTTTGGCTCATGTCCTTAACTTGGTAGTGCAGCGGTTCTTGGGCAGGTACCCGGGTTTACAGGATGTCCTGAGGCAGGCCAGGAAAGTGTGTGTGCATTTCCGCCGGTCTTATAATGCCAGTGCTCGGCTGGCAGACCTCCAAAAGGAGTTTAACCTGCCCAAGAACTGCCTAATCTGTGACATGCCCACCAGGTGGAACTCAACGTTGGCCATGCTGCAGCGGCTGCACAAGCAGCAGAGGGCCATCAATGAGTACCTGTGCGACTATGGCACCAGGACAGGGTCAGGGGAGCTTGTTTTTTTCCCCCCCGCCAGTGGGCCATGATCAGGGATGCATGCACTGTCCTGTCACCATTTGAGGAGGCCACGAGGATGGTGTGCAGTGACAGTGCATGCATCAGTGACACTGTCCCCCTTGTCCACCTGTTGGAGCACACGCTGCGTGGAATAATGGACAGGGCACTTGAGGTAGAACAGAGGCAGAAAGAGGAGGACTTCCTTAGCTCTCAAGTTCCCCTTTATCCAGACAGTGTTCCTGCCTGCCCGCTGATCACACAGGAAGAGGACAAGGGTGAGGAGGAGGAGGAGGATTGTGTCAGTATGGAGGTGGAGCCTGGCCCTTAGCATCAGCAGCAGTCTTTAAGGGATCAGTCCCAAGAAACACATGGACTTGTACGTGGCTGGGAGGAGGTGGCTGCGGACCATGTCGCCCTTAGTGACCCAGAGGACTCTGGACCGAATGCCTCAGCAAACCTACGCTGCATGGCCTCCCTGATCCTGCAAAGCCTGCATAAGGATCCTCGTATTCGTGGTATCAAGGAGAAGGACCAATACTGGCTGGCAACCCTCCTTGATCAACGTTACAAGGGTAAGGTTGCGGACCTTATCTTGCCATCGCAGAGGGAGCAGAGGATAAAACATCTTCGGGAGGCCTTGCAGAAAGGTCTGTGCAAAGCGTTCCCAGAGACTGGGAGGTTACAAACTCCTGTTTCTGGACAATGTGTTGCTGAGGCTTCGGTCAGTCAAAGAAGGAGCGGTGGAGAAGGTGGCCGTCTGACCGATGCGTTCAGACAATTTTTTGGTCCGCAGCCCCAAGGTATGATTGGTTCCAGCAACCATCGCCAGCGTCTGTTTTACATGGTGCAGGAATCCCTAGGGGCAAGATCTGACTTGGACACCTTTCCCACCGAAAATCCTCTGGGTTACTGGGTCTTAAGGATGGATCACTGGCCAGAGCTTGCACAGTATGCAATTGAGCTACTGGCCTGTCCTGCATCCAGCGTTCTTTCAGGAAGGCACATTCAGTGCTGCTGGAGGCTTTTTAACCGATCACAGGGTGCGTCTGTCCACCGACTCGGTCGTTCGACTGACCTTCATAAAAATGAATCAGTCATGGATCACCACCAGCTACCAAGCACCTGATGCTGATGTAACCGAATCATTTTTTTTTAAATCTCAGATCCCGTCGAAGACTGTCTATGCTGATGCTGAGTGACTATCCTGAGTAATACTCCTCTTCCTCCTCAATGATCACGCTGATAGCTTGTAAGAACATTTTTGGTTCTGGGCGCCACCACCAGTGCCTAATTTTTCAGCCCCTGTTTAACAGGGGCCTGTAATTACAATTTTTGATGCAATACTTTGCAGCAGGGCTCGTTTTTGTGTTCCAACTAGAGTATCTGTGAGGGGTTGCAGTGTTGTGGCACTAGCACCAGTGCCTAAGGCCCAATTTTTCAGCCCCTGTTTAACAGGGGCGTGTAATTAAAATTTTTGATGCAATACTTTGCAGCAGGGCTCGTTCCTGCATTCCAACTAGAATATCTGTGAGGGGTTGCAGTGTTGTGGCACCAGCACTAGTGCCTAAGGCCTAATTTTTCAGCCCCTGTTTAACAGGGGCGTGTAATTACAATTTTTGATGCAATACTTTGCAGCAGGGCTCGTTTCTGCGTTCCAACTAGAGTATCTGTGAGGGGTTGCAGTGTTGTGGCACCAGCACCAGTGCCTAAGGCCCAATTTTTCAGCCCCTGTTCAACAGGGGCATGTAATTACAATTCTTGATCTAATATTTCACAGCAGGGCCCGTTTCTGCGCCCACCAAGAGTGAGTGAGGACTAGCACCACCACCACCAAAGGCCAAATTTTTCTGCCCCTGTTCAACAGGGGCATGTAATTACAATTCTTGATCTAATATTTCACAGCAGGGCCCTGTGATGGCTTACAGTGTTGTGGCCACAACAACACCTAAGGCCCAAATTTCTGCAGAGTATATAGGGCAGGCCCCTACTTTCAAACATCCAAATTACAAACGACTCCTACTTGCAAACGGAAGGAGACAACAGGAAGTGAGATGAAATCTACCCCTAGAAAGGGAAATTCTCTCCTGTAAGAGTTAATATGGGAAAAACGTTTCTCCTTTCCACTGATGCTTTATCACCAATCCTTATTTTACAAAAAACCCCAAATTTTCAAAAAACATTTGTCATTGGGACAAAAAGTGAGGTGAAATCTTCTGAAGAGGAGCACAGACAGCAAAACAAATGTCACAGGGGTGATAACCCTTCCCTATGGTTTCCAAAAAGCTTAAAATTGATTTTTTAGCTGGAGCTAAACATGTTAAAAATGTACCAGTTCAAAATTACAAACAGATTCTACTTAGCAACAAACCTACAGTCCCTGTCTTGTTTGCACCGCCTGTATACTGCTGTTCAGAGCACATAGGGCCTGGTGGCCCCACGCCTTTTTTTAATTTAGGTGCGGGGTTCCCCTTAATATCCATACAAGACCCAAAGGGCCTGGTAATGGACTGGGGGTACCCATGCTGTTTGTCTCACTGATTTTCATCCATATTGCCAAGACCCGACATTACATTAAAGCCGCAAGCAGTTGTAAATGACTTTTTTTCCTTTTAAAAATGACATTTTGTGCAGGGACTGTTCTAAGCACTGGAAACACGCGCCACTTTACAGGCATACTATAGACACCCCCCAGGTACGATATTTAAAGGAATATTTCACTTTTTTTTTTTTTAACTTTAAACATCATTAAAATCACTGCTCCCGAAAAAACGGCCGCTTTTAAAAGTTTTTTTTGCATTGATACATGTCCCCCGGGGCAGGACCCGGGCCCCCAAACCCTTTTTAGGACAATACCATGCAAATTAGCCTTTAAAATTAGCACTTTTGATTTCGAACGTTCGAGTCCCATAGACGTCAATGGGTTTCTAACGTTCGTGCGAATTTTCGGTCCGTTCGCAGGTTCTGGTGCGAACCGAACCGCAGGGTGTTCGGCTTATCCCTAGTTATAGGTCAGTCGTATGACAAACTGAGAGCTCTTTCTTCTCACTTTTTTGTGCTTGGTTTTTATTTCTTCCCTTTTTTTTACTTGTGTTTTTTTTTTTTTTTTTCGGGACACATGTTCCCTTTATTGGGCTGTTGCCCATTACGTTAGATCTTCTGAGTCTCCTGACTTAGTATTATCATGATATGGTTCATCAGGTGTGTAGCACTTTAAAACTGTTTTTTATTAGGTGCATTATTCTGATTCAGACGTTACTTTACAATATACATATGCATCATATTTTTGCTTAGTATGTTCTGACTTCCATAATTCAAATTACTAACACATTATTTTACATTATCTCTTTAATAGAGTATTGAACAGTTATGTATCTTTATTATTGGTACATACAGCACACGTTCACTTTACTCTCCACTGAGCACTTTGAAGGGCATATGCGTTCCAATCCTATTCTGATCTGGTTCCGGCTTCCAGTTTCCTATAATACTTACTCCCAAGGTATGGACTGGGTCATAATGCAGCGTTGGTCACATGGGGAATACGTGATGGCCGCTCGCCTTCTATTCGCTGTTGAGTGGAGGGCCTGTTCATCAGCCGAGAGTTGCTGATTGGACGATGAGATGGAGGCTTGGGTTGCATTTCATTGGCTCAACATTGCGTCACATGATTGGCAATTGGCACGCACGCCAAGAAACGCGGAAGGCTGTACACAGTCCGACCAAGTGTTTTGATGCTTGTCATCCTTTCATTCATATTTAAGCGCAGTGGTGACAGGTTGGCACATACACCAGCAAAAGTCTTTGAGGACGAAACGCATAGGGTTTATTTGCTACTCCAGCCACTTTATTACTGCGCTTTTTATTTGTTCAATTGAACCGAATTTTATTGATAATTTTTTGCTTTTACTGGATGTTGGAAGATACATTTTATTGAATAAACCCCTTATCCGTTTGTCGGATTTACACCATTGAAGGAATCGATGCAATATTATACAATCTAATATATCTTATATAACTATTGCATACATGTATTAATTTGTCTAGTCCCTATAATTGCTAATCTATAAGAGTCTGATAAGCACAATGATATAACAAACATCTCTGCTTAGTAAACAAGTTACATTTATTTCCCAAGAAAATAGGAAACTAACATAAAAGTATTACAGGAAATTACAATGTTACATAGCTTACAATCAGAACACAATACAAGAATATACTTAACACATCCTATCGGCTGGTCTCCAGGAGTTGAAAGAGAGCTCTGTGCCGCATGGAGTTTAGGCCCAAGCCAGCCTTCAGAGCAAAGTCCCAAGATGGCAGAGATACAACCTCATGGTAAGGTTTTGCAGCAAGAAAGAGAAAGAACAATTGCCTGTGTGCTCCTTTCATTCAAACATACACGCCCACTCATAGCCAACCCCATTTGCCTTCCATCCAATGGATATCACCAAGAGGTAATCCTTCAAATGTCTGCCCATTCTTCAGGAAGCATGCTGTATTGTCCACTAGGGGCAGCGTCTCTATTAGCCCTGGGCCATCTTAGCTAGCTCTTATTCTCTTTGAAGCCTGTAATCACACATATCACAGCAGATGGGCAAGCCATTGTTCTTCTGATTACAAAGCTTTGACGTGTTTCATTCCTACCTGGCTGTGTCAACCAGGAAGTGAATTACCAGAAGTAAGATATTAAACCATGTTGCTATCCAACATATGGCACTTTGCGCCTAAAGGGTGCATACCACCCTTCTTCAGACACGGCTACTATTGAACAGTCCATAACTGTTTTCTCCCCAACATGTGTTTCCGAACCAATACCTATAGCACAGTCCTTAACTGTCTTAACGTATTGCGTTTTTCAATATGTGCTTCAGAAACAGCTCCTATGGAATAGTCCATTACGGTCTTAACGCGCTGTGCTTCCCAACACGTGCCACTTTGCCACTGAGTGACACACCACCATCATTCTTCAGTGACAGCTTCCATGTCACCATTCTGTATCTTCTCCTTCCCGATATCTTCAGGACGGGGTGCAGTACAGGCAAGGGGTGTCAATTCACTCACCATTCACCAACACACATTCAGAGCAACATATCAACCAGCTTTCAGATATAGAGTCTCGAGGAGGGCCTTTTGCCCATATTACTGGCCTAAAATACACCCTTATCACACTATACCATAACATGAATCTACCCATTATCATAACATATATATATATGTGTCCCATCCAATTATGCATCCCGCTCCCAACCTCCTATAACTCCCCACTGTAGATACGGGTTGGGATTAGGCAGGCTTGCTCACAATGGCCTTTTTCTACCGCACGTTTGGCATGTTAGTGGTATTGCAGGGCTCTAACTTGGCAGCAAAGTCTCTAACTTGTACGCAGAGACCCTACTGTCAATTTGTCCCCCAGCTTGCATAGATAAATGGGAGACCTTTCTATATAAATATCAAGCTTAACACATATAAACCTGAAACAACGACACAACCCACACAATTCCATCCCTGTGCCTGGATTTCAGAGATGGAATTTCATGCCCAGGGTATACAATGCACCTCTACCTATGGTTCGGTTCAAGGAACCCTCTAGTTCCATGACTAAGGTTACATTGGTATTCTTTAGGACAAAGAAACAAACTCGTCTATGTCCCAAATAATACCCAGGTGCTTCCTTCCCAGCACTGATCTCTTCATCAAGAACCCAGAGTGAAATATCTTCCCAACATTTTTCGTTCACCACCATGTACTGACCTGGCATACAAAGGACGTCATGGTCATGCTTCCAAAAGAGGGAAGTATCAACCTGCCTCCAGTTCCCATCCTCTCTGATCACATGTGGGTAAGTTAGCCTCAGATGCAACAAAGTAGAATCCCCAGTCAGCAAGCTCATTGATATCAGCGAATACACAGATTGAGTCTGCACTTCTGTATATATATGGGATCAATGAGGAAGCGTAACATCTCTCATAAACCAAATCAGTACAGCCCATCCAGGCATTCGACCACCAACTTGGATTAGTGTAAGAGATGTGTTTTGGCAAAGTCTTACTGAGTGGTGATGCTAACTCATCAGGCCACTGCCCCTCATACAGAGACTGTACAATCAGCTTAATGCTGGTTGATAATTCCGCCTGCCACTGCGTGCACGCCAGAGCCAATGACAGATTTCTGTCCTATACCATCACACCCTCTACCAACCTCTCAACATGGTTGACAAAATCCTGAGCCACTTTACACTGGGTATTTATGTGATTTTGTTGAATGTTATCAAGGATGCTACCAGTCTCACAGTAACAAAGCCCCACTTAAGCTATGGCTGAGAGTTTGTTCTTCAGGATACCAATGTCCATTCCTTTAACAACACCCATCCCAGCTCCTATTAAACCAATATAGTGCTGAATACATCCCTCCTCTTTCGGGTTAGTCCTCAGAAATAAGCATCTTGCATGAACCACATCCTGTGTCCGCACATCTCTGGGAGCAAGCCACTGGTACAATGACCGCACTTGATTCAGTGTGTACTCAGCACATATAGGGTAATAGGTTTCTATCAACCACTGTGAGATGTTGCAGCTGCATGTGGTGAAGGCATACTGTATCCTGGTAGCCAGCATTTGTTCCTTTATCTAACGGAGCATGCTCCTGTGTGTAGTCACTGGCATTACCTGTGCAGGGTTTCAACCTCTCAGGTGAGACATCAACCAGGCGTATCTGCCCCATACAGGGAAATTTTCACCCCATTGATGTGTCACCTGGCCAACCTCTGGTCTGGCCAACAGACACCTTATTATGCATAAGTGCCAGCCTCCTGGGTACCTGCACCATATTAATTCCGTTACGTCAATAAATATCATACATTAAAAAACCTTTTCTTCTTTCAATTCCTCCCTCCAACAAAAAAAACCATATATTTTACATTTCATGTTCTGACGGATTGGATGTGTATATTCCTTCCCCAACCTCCAACCCATTGTACATGTATTAATAGCACATTTGCATTCATCAGGAGAGACTCCAGCAAAAATGTTTCACAAGTCTTGTTGATAAGCATAGTCTTTCAGATTCAGCATTAGCACTACATTGTCCATAAGTAAAAAACAAGTATTTAACGGAATCTTTTTGTTTGTCTCTTCTCTCCTGAATGTTTATCAGAACAAATTTTCAGTGTGGTATGGCACAGACAAACTGCCAACCAGATGAACATTTTTCATCTCTGTTCCAGAAACGTCTCCAATCTCGCATCACCAGGATTCTAGAAGTGAAAAACAAGAGCAGAATCAAATTCTTATCCACAATATCTGCTCGCTTACTATATTTACTTATAGTTCCTTCCTTGGAACCCAGGAACTTAGTTTTCCTGGCTTCTGCAACTCTGACCAAACTATCAAAACAACCATGACCTCTTTAGGCAGAACCCACTCTAAAATGGATCCCCATGGTATGATCAAAAATTAAAAAAAAAAACGAACGTCAATGTTGCTTCTTAAAAATTCTCAATTTAAACACTAAAAAAATACAATGCATTTATCTGTATCTTAAGACCTATGCACTAACCCCCCTTTCAGGTGGACAAAGCGTAAACCTTGTAACTTTTTCCACCTCAATGAACATAAAACAAACAGGAAAAAACGAACTCCAGATGCTAGAATGGCTTCCTACCAACAACTCTCGTCTTAGACAAAATGTATTCAGCTGCTAATTGGGGGGGATAGCCAATGGCCCCCCTTTCAGATGGACTAACCAAACAATTTTTCCATCTGAACAAAACAAGAATAAAATAGATGACTAAACAAATACCAAAAATATAATAATAAAAAAAATGAATAACAAAAAAAAATGAAACAAAATCTGACCATTATCACACAAAAACAACATGACAATACAACTACCATAAAACAATGACACTCAACTTTTAACTAAAGACATCCATGGACTTTCCTCCTGAGAAGAGTAAGTGCTCATTTCCATCTGAAAGACAATTAGTTAATGGGAAAAACACAAAAACAAAACATCTGTACCTCATCACAACATTTCTAACTTCATTTCTAACTCTTGAATCCACAAATGCCTGACTATTGTTTATCTTATTTTTTCATTGTTTGCAAACAATTACTAATTAATGAGCTCATGGTACCATGTGATAATCGCTTATGCATTTACAATAACCTAACACCTGTTTTGCTAAATTTGCCCACTGTTCTCACTTTGAAGGATCTGAAAACAAAACACAGACATTAGTATCAAAACCAGTTTTAACTTCTTCCAAGGTCTTTGGGAAAGGAACACAAAGACAGTGATTATACACAATTATCATGACAATTGACTTTTTGAGTTCCCCAAGCCTTTTCCCATTAATTGCAATGCTAGGGGAACAATTGCCATATTTTAGTTAAACATGAAGCTTACATCTAAACCTTATTCATAGCAAGGAAACATTGACCAGAAAATTCTTAGCATCCATGCAGCTCACTAAGTGCTGCTAACATTGTTTCCCTCAGTGCTACATTTGAATAACCATGCGGCTACCTCCATTTTGACTTTACGTAATTGTTCTACATATTGATGATTTTCAGTTTGTAGTCTCCACATTTGGGTCTTAAAAGGGAAATGAGTTTGATTACTATGGCCTCCATGCATTGGGTTGCTATCCCATCAGGCAGAATACACTTCATAATGCCTTGGGGTCGTTTTCGGGTGCTGCGATCTTCTTTTGATATCATTATTCTCTGCCCAACAATACTTAGCGATATGAACCCCCTTTTACACAAAAAACATTTGAGGGCTGGTCTCTCTGTATAGGCCCTTTTTTGAGCATATGGCGCTGGAACCTCACATTTCTGGACATTATTACTACGATTACTATGATTGGAATAAACAGACTTTACACTTTCATCGTCTGAGGAGTCATCAGAAGTTTCCATTGTTTCAACTCCTGAATCAATTTCAAGTGCAGTTATCACACTTTTATTTAAATATCCAACATTGATTTCTGTCATAGCAACATCACTTGCAGCAATAAGAGCGTCTGGTTTTTCTGCATGTTGTTTCACTTCTATCTTTGCTGAGCACTGCGCATGTGCGGAGAGTACCTCCACCATTGCAAATTCGGCTTTTGCATGTTTGGAGGATAACTCCATTATGGCTGCCTGTGCACCCTGTAATTCCTCCCTAAGCAGTGTGATAACACACAAATTCTCAGCCTCTCTCTGTCCTAAAGATGCGATACATTGTTCCTTCAACATACGTGTTTTCTCCAATTCATCTAATCTCTGTTCCAATACACACTTCTCAGTCACTAATTGTTGAATGTGATCAGCAACATTTGCATCTGCTTTTGCAACCATTGCCAAAATATTCTCTGTTACATTTTGTACCTGTTCAAATAATTGTTTCCTCTCACTATACAATTCTAATTCTTTTTGTTCCGCAATGTCTTTCATTTTCAACAACATGCTTATAACATTGGCCATTTTTTGCTTCTTGCCTTTTTTAAAAAACTTTTTATATCTTGCGACATCATTATAATTATTACATTGCTTCAAAAGCTCACTAAATTGGTGTGTTAAATCATTCTCTTGTATAGAGTCAAATCTATAACAGCCATGTTTGTTAATGAAAGTTTCAATGATTTCCATTGATATGCTAATTAGCCTACCCACACTGAAGCTTGTCTAACCTGTTGCTTACACAATGCACACAGATACAGACAGCTCGCTTTCACCTATAGTCCCACAACCAAAAAAAAAAAAAAAACAGATACAAAGCCGTTTAAAAATGAATTCGTTCCAGAGAACACACTCTTCATCAATGCTCTCCTCTCTTAAATTGCAGGCCACATTGAACTTCTATTGGAACAGAGAGCTATTTCACACTCACGTGGGGAAAAATAAAAAATAAACTAAATAATAAAAAAATTAAAAATTAATATAAACCAAAAAATAAATAAATAAAAATAAAAATCTATATTTCTCCCACTTTTTCCTCAAAGATATATATTAATTCCTGTCAATCTAACCAAGGGTGATCAGTCCCTTCCTAGCTGGCAAACTTGCTCAGCTACACAGCTATAACAATTTGCAGTAGCAATACAATATAACAACGTTTAACATATATACATATATTATAACAATTTGCACTAACAATACAATAAACGTTTAACACATAAAACATATATCAGCCAACAATCTCACCAGATTTCTACGCGTCCGCTTCACTGATGAACTATTTCACAGAACTTTCATGACCATCCAAGCGTGGCTTCAGAATTCGCGAGCCAGTGACAATCCACACTAGAGACGATTTTCAGTTCTGGGTGTATTTGAGGATTTATGCTTACAGGGACTCAGGACAAAAATACATTAGGTTTTTGTGGATTCTGCGTAAAAATACATTCTACACACCTCTGGGGTGCCAAATGAAGGAATCAATGAAATATTATACAATCTAATTTATCCTATATAACTATTGCATACATGTATTAATTTGTCTAGTCCCTATAATTGCTAATCTATAAGAGTCTGATAAGCACAATGATATAACAAACACCTCTCCTTAGTAAACAAGTTACATTTATTTCCCAAGAAAATAGGAAACTAACATAAAAGTATTACAAGAAATTACAATGTTACATAGCTTACAATCAGAACACAATACAAGAATATACTTAACACATCCTATCGGCTGGTCTGCAGGAGTTGAAAGAGAGAGCTCTGTGCCACATGAAGTTTAGGCCCAAGTCAGCATTCAGAGCAAAATCCCAAGATGGCAGAGAGACAACCTCAATGTAAGGTTTTGCAGCAAGAAAGAGAAAGAACAATTGCCTGTGTGCTCCTTTCATTCACACATACACGCCCACTCGTAGCTACCCTCATTTGCCTTCCATCCAATAGATATCGCCAAGAGGTAATCCTTCAAATGTCTGCCCATTCTTCAGGAAGCATGCTGTATTGTCCACTAGGGGCAGCGTCTCTATTAGCCCTGGGCTGTCTTAACTAGCTCTTATTCTCTTTGAAGCCTGTAATCACACATATCACAGCAGGTGGGCTTGAGCCAAGCCATTGTTCTTCTGATTACAAAGCTTTGATGTGTTTCATTCCTACCTGGCTGTGTCAACCAGGAAATGAACTACCAGAAGTAAGTTTTTAAACCATGTTGCTATCCAACAACCATGTGGAGGCTCTCTTTTTTCTTTTCCATCTTGAGAACCATTTTCTACGGAGGGGACTGCAGATAAAAGCCCTCTACATCCCGGATTAAGACGGCAAACAAGATAGCTGGGCATCCAGGCCCAGCTTATTCCTCTTGGGGAGCAGAGTTCCAGACCCTCCGTTCAGCCGTGACCTTCCACCGTTATGGACCGGACCTACATTCACCGCTTGGCGGTACAAGCCTGTTTGACTTACCGCTCATGGCGTGCGAGTCCATCATCGTTGGTAAGAGTACCTCATCTTTCTCCACCTTTTGATGTGATTAATAGGAAGGCACCTTCTAGAATATCAACTTCACCTTAGAACTTCTTGAGAAGCATATAGAGGTTTGGGATATCAATACTACCATACATTTAATCATATGAACTCTGTATTCATACCATAATTAGGGCGGAGCCAGACGACGCGCTGACGTCACCCCCAAGCGAGTTGCATTCCAGCAGGACGGGTTTGTTTGAGCCACGAAGCCGGACTTAAGGCTGTCTTATCCATTTACACTTTGTAAGTGTGCATTTGTAATTGTTTTTACTTTTTAATAAATTAAGTCGGTTTTACACTATGTGAGCCCCTTCTATATTTTATGGTATCTATGCCCCGGGTTGTTGGAGTTGCTGATAATGAGATGACCCCTGGTGGACACCGCTGGCAGTTCCCAATTCTTGGCTTCTAAAGATTCCTGCTTGCTGTGATCCTCTGTGGTGGGGGGTCATGGCCTTCTGGTAAGAAGTAACCCCTTCCATTTCTGGTGGTGGACCCTTTCTTGCTGTCACAGAATTTCATCATTACCACTTGGACTTTTTTTTTGTATATTGTTGGTGATTTGGATTTTTCATGACACTTAATTGACGTTTCATCTAATGGGACTTTTTTCACTATCACCAAACGTCTTTGCTTATGGATTCATTTTCATTTATGATCAATATATGAATTTTTCTTCACTGTAAATTATTCATTATGTTTTATTAGTATTAGCGCAAACCCCTTATTTTTCTTATGTTTTTCCACAATTGATGTTTTTGTGGGGATTGCTGCTTTACACATTATCTGATTCTCACTTTTTAGCGCAGTTTTTTTCACCATTTTTCATTTTGATGTGATTAATAGGAAGGCACCTTCTAGAATATCAACTTCACCTTAGAACTTCTTGAGAAGCATATAGAGGTTTGGGATATCAATACTACCATACATTTAATCATATGAACTCTGTATTCATACCATAATATGGACTTTATTTGCTAGACATCATGTCTGCATGATATAGCTCATTTGTGATTTTGATATCCATCTTCTAGACATATTGGGCATTTATTGTTCAGATTGTCATTTATTCATTTTTACAGGTTTGATAAATTTCTGTGTCTTATCACCTGTGCATAAACTTTTGTGTATCCTTTAGAGACTCACACCCAGGTATCACAATATACTGTATGCTTGCGACTCGTTGTGACTTAGGGTCACATTTTTGTCATAGGTATTGTTAATATCACTCATACAAGTAGGAATACTGTTATTTAACTTTTTCACATTACAAATCTCTAATAGGGATACGTGCGATCGTGAGTTTGGGCACAGTTGTATTTTTTGTAATTTAGATATATGTATCATTATGCACATTGTTTCACTTATTTTATCAGTCCTATATCAGTGCTTAATGCACTATATGCACACTACCACATTTTTTTGACCATCTTCAGTATTTATTTATCTCTAGCACCACACTTTTTACTCACATTCACTATACAATTGGTCTGATTGTTGTGTTGGCTGCTCACTTCATTTAGATTTGGCGCGGTATTAATATTTACTGTTAATTCACGTTTGCTTAGGTAATACCCTTCTGTTGATGGGAGCTACAACTAGACCTGCCACGTGATTGCTGACATTGCATCCCTCTTCCTTTAGTTTTGTTCCTTTAAGGATTTTCAGTGTCCCGGCAAACTAGAACTTTTAAAGAACAATGACTGCTAAAAAGCTAGAGATGCATCAACCAAAGTTGATTAATGATAATGCTGCTGAAGTAAGAATTATTCAGTAAATGTTTCTGAGCATCTAAAGAAGTCACCAATAAATCCAGTGGTTCTAACCAGTGGTAATTTCATTGAAAGCATTTGTAAAGATTTTCGTCAGCTGCCTTTTTACGGTGATGAAAATGGAAATAAAAAATACACCACATTTGTTTTGAGAGACAAATTTAAGAGTCTTTCGGTCTCTAATATGATTTATACTACAAACCAGTACATTTATTGCACTTATGGAAACCCACCAGGTTCTGAAAAAACATTAAATTATTAGTTGGGGGGTCACAAACACCAGGGGCCAGGGAATCCTTCAGAGAGGGTGCTCCCCTAAACACTACATGAGGTTGTTCTGGAAGCATAGGACCCAACACTGTATCTTCTTTAATTAGATGCCAGTGTCTACGTACCAATTTCTTGATCAAAAAGTGTTGGTTGAAGAAGCCAGTAACAAAAGGCAAGACAAAATTATTCTGACAGCCGGGTAACCCTCGCCTCTCCTGTAGAAGCTGAGTCCCATCCACCTGTCCAACTTCCAGAACCCTCTCCTCTAATTCCTTAGCAGAATATCCCTTCTCCACGAACCTATTGGTCAAGACCTTAGCTTGTTCCCTAAAGTCCTCCAGTTTAGTGGAGTTGCGCCGTAAGCGCATGTATTGACTTTTGGGTACTGAGTCCAGCCACGAAACGTGATGGCAGCTATCACGGGGAATAAAGGCATTTCTATCAGTCGACTTAAAATATGTTGAAGTAACGAAGTGGCCTTCTTCTATACTTATCCTCAAGTCCAAAAAATTGATAGTATTTTGATCTGCCTCATATTTAAACTGTATGCCCCTATCATTGTCATTTAGGGATTCCATAAAAACATCCAAAGACTCCTTAGACCCTTTCAATAGGAGGAGGACGTCGTCGATATACCTAGCCCACAGGGCCAGTTCACAAGGACATCACAAGGACATTCTGGAGTAACTTAACATATACAGTCAATCACATTTAGTGGACGGATTGCAGTAGTCACAAGTGAAAGCATGTGAAGAAATTTACCAGCCATATCCTGACAGTCTCTCCTCTGTTCAGGGTCATTAACACTTTTATAGGACTGTGCTCTCTGTAGTAAACTCCTTGCTAGGTACATCTCTTCCGGGAATCCTTCAGGGAAGCAGCCTCACACAGGGATCTTCAGACTGGCATAAAAGGCTTTTTGCAATATGCCCTAGCCCCACCTCCATAAGGGACAGAATGACTACAGCCAGCAACTCCTGTATACAGGTCCACTCCACTCGACCTCCTCCTGTTTTTTTTTTTTTTGTCATTTCTTTAGCTGCAGCATAACAGAGTTTGTCAGGCAGCACCGCCTGTCAAACTTGCCTATTGATTTCAATGGGGCCACTCTGCAACTGCAAGCCAAACTTGCTCGCAGTAGCAGCATAGTCCAACAATGTAAAACTACCATTCAGCAATGTAAAAAAAAAAAAAACAAGGAGGCAGCAGTAGCCCTTCATGAACGCCTGTCAGCTGCTGCTATACCACTCATTGAAAAGCAATCCACCACAGATCACTTTTCAGAGGGCAGTAAGCATTACGGCAAATGTGAAAGAAACTTGAAACAAATCATCCATTTCACACTCACCACCAACCAGGTCACTCCCCAGCCACTTACCATATTAGCCACCACTATTCAACTTATATTACAGGTGACCATTTCCCAACCTGCAGATTGCAGACCGTACTGCAAAAGATATCACTTCCAGTTTCTCCCCCCACCAGCTGATTGATTTCCCTCCATGACCGCCTCCCACCCCACTGCTGACAGACCTCTCACCCCAGCCTGTCCCCACACACCCGCTCACCTGCTGACCTGTTGATGGGGGAATCACTCCCGCAGTGTTATTGTGTATCCTATACATAGTGCCCACTGTCATACCCTCTACACGCCTCTCCTGTACATACTGCTCACTGTCATACCCTCCACACTTCTCTCCTATACATAGTGCCCACTGTCATACCCTCTACACGCCTCTCCTGTACATACTGCTCACTGTCATACCCTCCACACTTCTCTCCTATACATAGTGCCCACTGTCATACCCTCTACACTCGTCTCCTGTACATACTGCCCACTTTCATAAACTCCTCTATTGTACATAGTGCCGGCTGTCATACCCTCCACACTCCTCTCCTGTGCATACTGCCCACTATCATACCATGCACACTCCTCTCCTGTACATACTGCCCCCATCCTACCCTCCACACTCCTCTCCTGTAAATACTTTAACCCAACCTTACCCTCCACACTCCTCTCCTGTATATACTGCCCACTGGCATACCCTCCACACTCCTCTCCTGTACATAGTGCCCATTGTCAACCCTCCTCACTCCTCTGCTGTGCATACTGCCCACTATTATACCCCTCCACACCCTCTCCTGTACATAGTGCCTACTGTTATACCCCCCACATTCCTCTCCTTCTCCTGCGCATACTTCCCACTTTTATACCATCCATACTCCTCCCCTATGCCTCTTATCCACAAAAACTGTTCTTTAAAATTATACTGTCGTCATGTGCCGTCAGAGGCCTGTCGGCCCTTCACGAAACCCACCTGATCAGCTTTGACTAGTTGCGGGGTGATGATGGCTAGACGATTTGCGATAATTTTTGCAAAGATTTTTAAGTCGGTGTTAAGCAATGAAATCAGTCTAAAGTTTTGAGGACAGTCTGGCTTCTTCCCTGGCTTTGGCAGAGCTACAATAGTGGCTTGTAGTATCTCCTCGGGAAAAGAGGCAGTTGTGGCAGCAAAAATAAACAAGTTTTTTAACCACTTACCAACCGGCCCATAGCCGAATGACGGCTGCAGGGCGGTTGGATAACTCTGGGAGGGCGTACTATGACGTCCTCCCAGAATTCCCCTCTCGCGCGCCCCCTGGGGCGCGCACCCGAACACATCCGTGACCGCCGGGTCCGGAGGACCCGGCACATCACGGATCCCGGTAAATGGCCGCTGATCGCGGCCGTTTACCATGTGATCGCGCCGTCAAATGACGGCGCGATCACATGTAAACAGACCGGCGTCATCTGATGACGCCGGTTCCTCTCCTCCCCTCCTGTGTACCGATCGGTACACAGTGAGCGGGGAGGGGGATGGATGGATGTCTGCAGCGCTGTGGGCTGTATGTGTAGTGCCCACAGCGCTGCACAGAGACATCCAGGCATCCATCCATCCATGCTCAGCCATCCCCACTACACTGCAATGCTGTGCAATACTCTGCAACACCCCCACAATACTCTGCAATGCTGTGCAATACTCTGCAATACCACCACAATACTCTGCAATGCTGTGCAATACTCTGCAATACCCCCCGCAATACTCTGCAATACCCCCACAATACTCTGCAATGCTGTGCAATACTCTGCAATGCTGTGCAGTACTCTGCAATGCCCCCACAATACTCTGCAATGCTGTGCAATACTCTGCAATGCTGTGCAATACTCTGCAATGCCCCCGCCATACTCTGCCATGCCCCCGCCATACTCTGCCATGCCCCCGCCATACTCTGCCATGCCCCCGCCATACTCTGCCATGCCCCCGCCATACTCTGCCATGCCCCCGCCATACTCTGCCATGCCCTGCCATACCCCGCCATACTCCGCAATACCCCGCCATACCCCGCCATACTCCGCAATACCCCGCCATACCCCGCCATACCCCGCCATACTCCGCAATACCCTGCAATACCCTGCCATACTCCGCAATACCCCGCCATACTCCGCAATACCCCGCCATACCCCGCCATACCCCGCCATACCCCGCCATACCCCGCCATACCCCGCCATACTCCGCCATACTCCGCCATACTCCGCCATACTCCACCATACTCCACCATACCCTGCCATGCTGAGCCATGCTCAGCTGTACTCGCCCTCTGTATGTGGCCAGGCTGTGGAAGTCTCACACATGTGGTATCGCCGTACTCAGGAGGAGCAGGGGAATCTATTTTGGGGTGTCATTTTTGGTATGTACATGTTATGTGGTAGAAATATTGTATAAATGGACAACTTTGTGTTAAAAAAAAAATGCGTTTTAACCACTTCCCGCCCGCCGGCCGTCATACAACGTCCTTGATTTTTTACGGGGATATCTGAATGATGGGTGCAGCTACAGGCATCATTCAGATATCAGCTTTTTCAGCCGACGATTCCATACAGCATGAGAATGATCATAGCAGCTGTTCCACTGCTTGATCGTTCTTACGGGAGGCGAGAGGGGATGTCCCCCCCTCCCGCGCTTCTACCGACTCACCGCTACGATCGAAGCCAGGATCGTTTTTTTTTTTTTTTTTTTTTTTTCAGGCTTCCCAGCCTAGAGGTGAGATGTGGGGTCTTATTGACCCCATATCTCACTGTAAAGAGGACCTGTCATGCCATATTCCTATTACAAGGATGTTTATATTCCTTGTAATAGGAATAAAAGTGGTCAATTTTTTTTTTTTTTGGAAAAAAGCATCAAACTAAAATAAATAAAGTAAAATGAACAATAAAAAAAAAAAAAATTTTTAAAGCGCCCCTGTCCCTACGTGCTCGCATGCAGAAGCGAACGCATACGTAAGTCCCGCCCACATATGAAAACCGTGTTCAAACCACACATGTGAGGTATCGCTGCGATCGGTAGAGCGAGAGTAATAATTTTGGCCCTAGACCTCCTCTGTAACTCAAAACATGTAACCAGTAAAAAATTTTAAAGCGTCGCCTATGGGGATTTTTGAGTAGCAAAGTTTGGCGCCATTCCACAAGCGTGTGCAATTTTGAAAGGTGACATGTTGGGTATCTATTTACTCAGTATAACTTCATCTTTCACATTATGCAAAAACATTAGGCTAACTTTACTGTTTTGGTTTTTGTAAAGCACAAAACTGTTTTTTTCCCAAAAAAAGGCGTTAAAAAAATTGCTGCGCAAATACCGTGCGAGATAAAAAGTTGCAACGACCGCCATTGTATTCTATAGGGTCTTTGATAAAAAAACATATATAATGTTTTGGGGTTCTATGTAATTTTCTAGCAAATAAATGATGATTTTTACATGTAGGAGAGAAATGTCAGAATTGGCCTGGGTGCTCCAGAACACCTGAAGGTGCTCCCCTGCATGTTGGACCTCTGTATGTGGCCACGCTGTGTAAAAGTCTCACACATGTGGTATCGCCGTACTCGGGAGTAATAGCAGAATTTGTTTTGGGGTGTAGTTTGTGGTATGCATATGTGGTGTGTGAGAAATAACCTGCTAATATGACAATTTTGTGGGGAAAAAAAAAAGTAAAAAAAAAACCTTGATTCTGCAAAGAATTGTGGGAAAAAATGACAACTTCAAAAAACTCACCATGCATCTTTCTAAATACCTTGGAATGTCTTCTTTCCAAAAAGGTATCATTTGGGGGGTGTTTGTACTTTTCTGGAATGTTAGGGTCTCAAGAAATTAGATAGGCCGTCAGTACTTCAGGTGTGATCAATTTTCAAATATTCGCACCATAGCTTTTGGACTCTATAACTTTCACAAAGACCAAATAATATCCACCGATTTGGGTTAATTTTACCAAAGATATGTAGCGGTATAAATTTTGGCCAAAATATATGAAGAAAAATTACTAATTTGCAAAATATTATAACAGAAATGAAGAAAAATGCATTTTTTTACAGATTTTTCAGTCTTTTTTCTTTTACGGCGCAAAAAATAAAGAACCCAGCGGTGATTAAATACCACCAAAAGAAAGCTCCATTTGTGTGAAAAAAAGGACAAAAATTTCATATGGGTACAGTGTTGCATGGCTGAGTAATTGTCATTCAAAATGTGAGAGCACCAAAAGCTGAAAATTGGTCTGGTTAGGAAGGGGGTTTAAGTGCCCAGTTGTCAAGTGGTTAAATGTGGTACGAGAATCTGCATAGGTCTGATAGTATTCTGCAGTGAAACCGTCGCTTCCAGGGGATTTATGAGGAGGAAGCGACTTGATTGTATCTAATATTTCCTTATCTAGTATCAGTGAGTTGAGTTCATCTAATGCCTCTTTACTGAGTGTGGGCAGAGTTACAGAATTTTGAAAGTTATTGATAGTGATATCAGTAGGTTGTGGGGTTGTAGGATCTTTTTGGTAAGTTATATAGATCACTATAGTATTTTTGGAATGCGTTGGCAATTTGGTTTGGGTGATAAACCATCTGTGCTGTATGTGGGTCAGTGATAGAGTTTAGTTTGGAGTTTTGTTGTCTCTTACGTATGTAGTTAGCTAACAGTTTGCCTGCTTTGTTGCCATGTGCATAATAGGTGGCTTTGAAACGCTTTAGAGATGATGTGTGATCTGCCAATAGAGCTAAGCGAAGTCTATGTCTGCATTCTGTAAGTGCCTTTTGGGTAGTAGTGGATGGATTTTGCTTGTTTTGTAGTTCTAAGGTGTGTAAGTTAGATAAAATATTATTGAGATTTTTAGCCTTCTGCCTCTTTTCCTGTGCTGCAGCCTGAATTAACAAGCCCCTGCTGTAGGCTTAATGCGCACATCAAAGTGACATTACAGTTGTTTCCACAGTATCATTGCATTTGAAATATTTGTCAAGTAAAACAGACAATTTCCCCTGATGAGACGGTTAGCTAATATAGATACATTATTCCTCCACAGATAGGCAGGGTTACATGAGTGCTGTTCCTGAATTGTAATGGTTACTGGGGCATGGTCTGACCAAGTTATTGCATGTATTTTCACTTCTGCAGTTCTTTGCAAAAGAGTAAAGTCAGATAGTATTAAATCAATCGTTGAGTAGGAATTGTGAGGGGCTGAGAAGTATGTGTAATGTCTTTCTGTAGAATTAATACATCTCCATGTATCATACAAGTTGGTTTCTACAAGATATGATTTAATTTCGTATCTCTGTACATTTTGCAAGAAGGAACAGTCCATAGTCTACAACGCAGTTAAAGTCGCCACATATGAGTAAAGATCCCTTTCTATGTTTGTCTATTTTGTGGTGAAGAGCCTTTAAGAAAGACGCTCGACCTGAATTTAGCGCGTAGGGATTGACTAACGTGTACAGCAGGTTGTTAAGTTCGCAGACTAAAATGATATATCTTCCTCTGGGGTCAGCAATAGTTGTATGATGTGTAAATGCTACAGATTTATTAATTGCAATCAACGTTCCCTGTTTTTTAGTTTGGGCACAGGCTTGAAAGATATGAGGAAATGCTTTATTCGTGCATTTGGGCTGTTAACCTGGGAGAAATGTGTCTCCTGGATACATAAAAACACATAAAAAAGATGAAACGGATCGCCATGTGCGAAAACTTTCATTCAGCACAGTTAAGGGGACTGTGCTCCCTTAAATCCAGTGCCTAGGTCTGGTTTAGGTTAGAGAAGGACATGAGGTATTGCTTTCCTCATGTGGGTGAAGTGATGGTGTCACCCTGGTTTAGTTTTTTGCCACTCAGAGGAAATTTTATGAGAGGGAGAAGCAATGAATGCTTTTTCATCATCTGGGATAAGTTTCCATTGCCTTGCTAGTTTCAAGCCATTTTCCAAATCTGTAATAGCGTACGTTTTTATTTTCTCTGGTTATGATAATTTTTGTGGGAAAGCCCCAGGTGTAAGGTAAATTATGGTTTTGAAATAACTTCATCAGTGTAGCCAGGTTCCTGCAGGCCTGCATGGTGTTGCGAGATGTCAGTGTACACAGAAATATCTGCGTAGGGGTCAGGTAATGGCATATACTCTTCTGGTGAATCTCATCCGCTCTTCTTTTACATGAAAGAAGTGAAGGCGTGCTATGACATCTCGTGGCACCCTGTCTGGCAAGTGCTTGGGTTTAGGTAAGCAAAGTGCATGATCTACAATCACCTCCCTCTCTGTATTCGGCAGCAGCGCAGAAATGAATTGTTGGACATAGTTCCGCAGTTCTATTGGAGCAATAGATTCAGCTACCCCTCTCAATTTCACATTGTTTCTCCTTGGACGATCTTCCAAATCCGCCATTTTGCTTTTAATCACCTGTATTTCATCCTCCGCACCGTTATAAGCATCTACAAGCTCATTATGGGCTGCAGCAAATTCTCCCATTTCATCCTCAGCATGAGAGACTCTGTCCCCTATAGCAGTGACCTCAGCTTTCAGCTGGGCTGTGCATTCAATTAAGTCTCTGTGTGATGAGCCCCTTAAGGTCACCAGCATTTCTTTCATCATGGTATCAGTTAATGGCTGATCCAGGGTGGGAGAGTCATACATCTGTTCTATGAACTCTCTGGTGCTGTCCTGGGATGTGTCATGTCCCCCCATCTCCCCAGGATATCTGTGTTCCACTGACCTTTTTGTGAGATGCTTTTTGCGGGCTTCTCACAGGGGATTCTCCGGGTGAGGATCTGCTGCTGTGTCCTGGGGATGATGCCTGGTGCTGGCGATCGTTCCTGGATGAACCCTTCGCCACCTTGGCCGCGCCGCTTCCCGTAGACCTCGGCGCCATCTTGGGGCCTACTCGCATCTGCCAAGCCATAGAAGTCTGTGAGCTTTTTTGGGCCCCATCCGGGCTTTCTCTTGGCGGTGGATGATAGCTGTGTGTCTGGGCTATCAAATCCTCCTCTCTGTGCCTTCTGGCGTCACTCTTAATCGCTGGATGGCACTGGATACACAGGGAGCTCTCTCCTCACGCTGCCATCTCATCGACTGCCAGCCACGCTCCCGTGCCTTCCTTTTCTAAATGAACACAGTGAACACGCTCACTCACTGTGTTCAATCATAACTGAAGCATAGGAAGCTGTGTTTCCTATGCTTCAGCTTGTGAATGAACAGGAAGCCGCTCAGCACAGAGCACTTTCCATTCATTCACTGTCCAGTGCAGCTGAGGCTGCAGAGAAAGACATGTGTGTTTGAGCTTTGGGGTGCATACCCTAATGTAATAGGCTGCCCACACCTATTGTATGCTCTGACCAAAAATCGTCCGGTTCCTGCTGAATCGGCTGATTTTTGGCTAGTTTGTACCCAGCTTATGGTATTTATCAACTAAATTAGGTGACACCAAACTCACTGTTAAAGTGTATCTAAAGGCGAAAAAAATTCATTTTGGATAGAGAGAAGGAGGGTTATAGCCCCTGTCATTTCTTTTTACTTCTGTGTCCCATTGGGGAGATTTCCCTTTACTTCCAGCCCCATAGTCAAAAGAGGAAGTGAGAGGAAATCCCTCCAAAGTGAGGAAATCCTGGGGTGTCACCAGGGTCTCCAAAACGAATGTCCCCATTGGAAGATTTTTCCTCTATTGCTGTTCTGGTGTTAACCCAAAATTTGAGATTTCTTTTACGTTCACTTTCAATGATAAACAGGACAAGTAGAGAGGATAAATCTCCTTAACAGAGGGCACAGACAGCAATAAAAACTGTCAGGGGTTCTAATCCCTCCCCACTCTATCCAAAACTAAAAAAAAAATGTTTTGCCTTTAGTTACCCTTTGAGTTATTCAGTTGATTTATTTATTCAGGTTCCAGTAGAACAAAAGAAAAAAAAAAGTTTATAGCTAGTAAAACCATGCTATAAATGCTGGATATAAATGCTCATGATATGGCCGTCCCTCCTCACTGATTAAATATTTAATATTGTAAATGTATCCTCCAAATGGGCGCAAGGCTTCACTTTCTGATTCCCTTACCGAAGTTGGCGGCAGCAGTATCCAAGAGCCGAGGGAGAGATGGGCTTTGGGTGCCGACATCACGGGCACCCTGGACAGGTAAGTGTCCTTATTTTAAAAATCAGCAGCTGCAGTATTTGTAGGTGCTGACTTTAAAAAAAAAAAAATTTGGCGGACCTCCGCTTTAAAGTGGTTGTAAAGGCAGAAGGATTTTTATCCTAATGCATTCTTAATGATACTAAAGGCTTGTCTTTTTTTGGCTAAAAATAACAAACATGTTATACTTACCTGCTCTGATTGGCCGAGACACACAGTGGGCACCATTGGCTCTCTATCAAAGTCAGTGAGGAGACAGAGGCGACAGGCCCGAACCATGGCTCCCTTTCGGAGTGCTTGCTGTGGGGGCACTTGGCAGGAGGGAGGGGCCAGGAGAGCCGGTGTTCTATCGGAAAGTGCCCACGCATGCACAGTATTGAATTGCACTGCACCAATCAGCTGGCCTGACATAACCATGGTGCATGCGCACATCGTAGAAGGTATCTCTCGATGGGAGATACCATTTCACAGGCACAATTGAAACCTTTACAAACAGCGGAGGGAGACCGTAGTTGTTAGTTTGTGCATCGCTGCTACCCTACATCCTGCTGCCTCTGTACACTGTCCTACATACTACTGACCTATGTACACTGCCCTACATACTACTGACCTCTGTACACTGCCCTACATTCTACTGACCTCTGTACACTGCCCTACATCCTACTGACCTCTGTACACTGCCCTACATCCTACTGACCTCTGTACACTGCCCTACATCCTACTGACCTCTGTACACTGCCCTACATCCTACTGACCTCTGTACACTGCCCTACATCCTACTGACCTCTGTACACTGCCCTACATTCTACTGACCTCTGTACACTGCCCTACATTCTACTGACCTCTGTACACTGCCCTACATCCTACTGACCTCTGTACACTGCCCTACATCCTACTGACCTCTGTACACTGCCCTACATACTACTGACCTCTGTACACTGCCCTACCTACTACTGACCTCTGTACACTGCCCTAAATACTACTGACCTCTGTACACTGCCCTACCTACTACTGACCTCTGTACACTGCCATATATACTACTGACCTCTGTACACTGCTCTACATACTACTGACCTCTGTACACTGCCGTACATCCTACTGACCTCTGTGCACTGCTTTACATACTACTGACCTCTGTACACTGCCCTACATACTGCTGACCTCTGTACACTATATATGAAGCTGAGAATGCTGCCTGTAGGTCCAAGTGAGAAGATTTCCAATAGACCAGAAATAAGTCAAGAGACACTCTGAATGGGCTAGGAGCATTGAAGGTTTCCTATAGACTGAAACTAAATGGGAAGATTTTCCATAGACTGGAAAAAAAAGTAATAGACACTCTCAATGGGCTAGGAGCAATGAAGCAGCTCAGAATTGGGGTGTTAAGTAACTACAAGCTATTTGTGTTAAGTACACTGTGCCCCAACTTACACAGCATAACACAGGATTACAATATTTACCATAAATGGACTTGACCTCGAAAGTTTTCTCTACAGGTTTCTTCTGATGAACAATTCTGCAAGACACAGTGGACCCCAAATGTCTGGATATAGAAGGAATGAAGGTCAAATTTGTGGTCTCATGTCCTTTCTTCTGACTGCCATGCTCCTTTGTCACCTGGTACTCTCTGGATATTAGTGATTGCTCCTCCTCCTTATCACTTGATTCCATGACGGAGACCTCATGTTGTGTGCCATCTCTAAGCTTAATGATCCAAGTCACCTTGACATCTCCAGTACAGTTAAAAGCTTCACAGTTCAGTGTAGTCTCCTCACCCTCAATCCATACAGGACTCTCAATATCGTTCACCATAAAACTCTGATAATCTATATGAAACAAGATAACAATGTAAGCAAGCATTATTACTATGTTTTATAATTTTCTATTTCTATGGCAAAGCTGACTTGTAAAATAATAAATCCAGGAGAGGACAGGGCTTGACAAACCTGGATGAGGTTCTTTCAAACAGTGGAAATGTCTTCTGCAACATGTGGTGTATATTGCAGTGAGTGGTTCTGGTGCCATTAAGTTGGACAAACAGTTATACCAATTTTATAAGCTGAAAACAAGGATTTATTTCAGTAAAGATGTGAAAATCAAGGACCACTTCATTAACCACTTCAGCCCCGGAAGGATTTACCCCCTTCCTGACCAGAGCACTTTTTACAATTTGGCACTGCGTTGCTATAACTGCTAATTGCGCGGTCATGCAATGCAGTACCCAAACGAAATTTGCGTCCTTTTCTTCCCACAAATAGAGCTTTCTTTTGATGGTATTTGATCACCTCTGCCGTTTTTAATTTTTGCGCTATACACGGAAAAAAGACCGAAAATTTTGAAAAAAAATGATATTTTCTACTTTTTGTTCTAAAAAAATCGAATAAACTCAATTTTAATCATACATTTAGGCCAAAATGTATTCGGCCACATGTCTTTGGTAAAAAAAATGTCAATAAGTGTATATTTATTGGTTTGCGCAAAAGTTATAGCGCCTACAAACTAGGGTACATTTTCTGGAATTTACACAGCCTTTAATTTATGACTGCCTATATCGTTTCTTGAGGTGCTAAAATGGCAGGGCAGTACAAAACCCCCACAAGTGACCCCATTTTGGAAAGTAGACACCCCAAGGAAATTGCTGAGAGGCATGTTGAGCCCATTGAATATTTAAAAAAAAAAAAAAAAATTACAAAAAGTTGTCACTAAATGATATATTGCTCCCCAAAATAAATTTAGCTGCTTCTCCTGAGTATGGGGATACCACATGTGTGGGACTTTTTGGGAGCCTAGCCGCGTACGGGGCCCTGAAAACCAAGCACCGCCTTCAGGATTTCTAAGGGCGTAAATTTTTGATTTCACTCCTCACTACCTATCACAGTTTTGAAGGCCATAAAATGCCAAGATGGCATAACCCCCCCCCCCCAAATGACCCCATTTTGGAAAGTAGACACCCCAAGCTATTTGCTTTGAGGCATGTTGAGTCCATGGAATATTTTATATTTTGACACAAGTTGCGGGAAAGTGACACTTTTTTTTTTTTTTTTTGCACAAAGTTGTCACTAAATGATATATTGCTCACACAGGCCATGGGCATATGTGGAATTGCACCCCAAAATACATTTAGCTGCTTCTCCTGAGTATGGGGATACCACATGTGTGGGACTTTTTAGGAGCCTAGCCGCGTAAGGGGCCCCCAAAAACCAATCACCGCCTTCAGGATTTCTAAGGGTGTAAATTTTTGATTTCACTCTTCACTGCCTATCACAGTTTCGGAGGCCATGGAATGCCCAGGTGGCACAAACCCCCCCCCCCCAAATGACCCCATTTTGGAAAGTAGACACCCCAAGCTATTTGCTGAGAGGCATGGTGAGTATTTTGCAGCTCTCATTTGTTTTTGAAAATGAAGAAAGACAAGAAAAAAATTTTTTTTTTCTTTTTTCAATTTTCAAAACTTTGTGACAAAAAGTAAGGTCTGCAAAATACTCACTATACCTCTCAGCAAATAGCTTGGGGTGTCTATTTTCCAAAATGGGGTCATTTGGGGGGGGGGGGGGGGTTTGCCACCTGGCCATTCCATGACCTCCGAAACTGTGATAGGCAGTAAAGAGTGAAATCAAAAATTTACCCCCTTAGAAAGCCTGAAGGCGGTGCTTGGTTTTCGGGGTCCCGTACGCGGCTAGGCTCCCAAAAAGTCCCACACATGTGGTATCCCTGTACTCAGGAGAAGCAACAGAATGTATTTTGGGGTGTAATTTCACATATTCCCATGGCATGTTTGAGCAATATATCATTTAGTGACAACTTTGTGCAAAAAAAAAATTGTCTCTTTCCCGCAACTTGTGTCACAATATAAAATATTCCATGGACTCGACATGCCTCTCAGCAAATAGCTCGGGGTGTCTACTTTCCAAAATGGGGTCATTTGGGGGGGTTTTGAACTGTCCTGGCATTTTATGCACAACATTTAGAAGCTTATGTCACACATCACCCACTCTTCTAACCACTTGAAGACAAAGCCCTTTCTGACACTTTTTGATTACATGAAAAAATTATTTTTTTTTTGCAAGAAAATTACTTTGAACCCCCAAACATTATATATTTTTTTAAAGCAAATGCCCTACAGATTTAAATGGTGGGTGTTTCATTTTTTTTTTCACACAGTATTTGCGCAGCGATTTTTCAAACGCATTTTTTGGGGAAAAAACACACTTTTTTAAATTTTAATGCACTAAAACACACTATATTGCCCAAATGTTTGATGAAATAAAAAGGATGATCTTAGGCCGAGTACATGGATACCAAACATGACATGCTTTAAAATTGCGCACAAACGTGCAGTAGTGACAAAATAAATACATTTTTAAAAGCCTTTAAAAGCCTTTACAGGTTACCGCTTTAGATTTACAGAGGAGGTCTACTGCTAAAATTACTGCCCTCGATCTGACCTTCGCGGTGATACCTCACATGCATGGTGCAATTGCTGTTTACATTTGACGCCAGACCGACACTTGCGTTCGCCTTAGCGCGAGAGCAGGGGGGACAGGGGTGCTTTTTTTTTTTCTTTATTATTTTTTTTGCTTTTTTATCTTGTTTTTAAACTGTTCCTTTAATTTCTTTTTTAAATCATTTTTATTGTTATCTCAGGGAATGTAAATATCCCCTATGATAGCAATAGGTAGTGACAGGTACTCTTTTTTGAAAAAATAGGGTCTTGTAGACCCTAGATTTCTCCTCTGCCCTCAAAGAATCTGACCACACCAAGATCGGTGTGATAAAATGCTTTCCCAATTTCCCAATGGCGCTGTTTACATCCGGCGAAATCTAAGTCATAAAATGCTCGTAGCTTCCGGTTTCTTAGGCCATAGAGATGTTTGGAGCCACTCTGGTCTCTGATCAGCTCTATGGTCAGCTGGCTGAATCACCGGCTGCATTCTCAGGTTCCCTGTTGAGACAGGAGAGCCAGAGAAAAACACGGAAGACGGTGGGGGCATTCCCTCCCACTGCTTGTAAAAGCAGTCTAGAGGCTAATTAGTCGCTAGGATTGCTTTTACATGAAAGCCGACCGCTGGCTGAAAAGAATGATACCAAGATGATACCTAAACCTGCAGGCATCATTCTGGTATAACCACTCAAAGCCGTGAATGGTGTACCTGAAGACCAAAAAATGGTTAACAATAAAGCACAGTAAACGGTAAAGTATAAAAAATTACATACCTGAAAAGCAAACATGATAAAACATAATAACAATAAAACACTGCAGAATAGAATACAGTAAAAAAGAGCAGAACAATAGAGAGAATAGAGAGAGAGAGAGCAATAAAACGACAACTATTTATTTTTTTTATATTTTTGTTTGTGGTTTTTTTTTTTTTACACTTTTTTTTGTAACTGTAACTTTTATAACTGTAACCGGTTCCAGGTTCGGGTCTCTCAAAATGCGATGGCATCTTGGGAGACCCTGTGAAAGTGTGCCTAGTCTGTGCAATGCTGTACCCTACGCTAATACTCAACTAGTGAATGGTAGCGTTCAAAACATTCACCAATGCAAAGACCAGGATTGTCAGGACAGGAGGGAAAATAATAGCGGGTGTCACGCCTATATCTGCGCTTGCTGCAGACACAACATCTTTTTTGGGGGGGTTCATTGGGTAGGGGTACTCGGGAGGACATAAAGAAAATGCCTCTCATGCAGCTGACTGCATTTGGTTGGGGATGTGAATGGGGGAATTACGGGCGCTGCAGAAGTGGTGGGTTCCCAATTAGGATTGGCAAATGCAGCAGGAAGGGCATTATGGGCACGACGGGGCTGTGTTTGTCTTCTTGGTGGCAGCGGGACACTACTTGTGCTTGCCACCTCACCAGCTTGAACTGCACCTATGGGACTCGCCACGTCACCAAGTGTTACTGCAGTGCTGGTTTGACTACGACCGGGGTGTACTAGGCCGCTGGTGCTTGCCAGTTCACCAAAACGCTACCAAATAAACTGTTAGCGATCGCAGGGATCAGGCCTGACTCTGCGAACGCTGCAGTTATGCGTTTAGTGTTTTGTAAGTGACAGTGATCGATCGATACTGCACTTGGGTGGGCTGGGCTGGGCTGGGCGGAGGGGCAAAACGCAGGTGCTAGCAGGTATCTGGGCTGATCCCGCTAACACTGCGTTTTTGGGAACCCTAAACTGCTGGGGACGCTAGTATAGATCTGATCGGATCAGATATTGATGCGTTCAGATACTATACCACTAAAGGAGGCGTATGCTGCATGCGTGGGTGTTAGCAGTACTGGCGCTAATCTGACACTGCCTGGGGCGACACATATCACCGCCGGGCGATCAGGGGGCTAAGCCTTTATTTGGTAATAAACGGCGGGTGCCCTGACACTATAAAAAATAAACGAACTAACCAGCATCAACCGTAACATTTATACGGTGATCAATGGTGAAAGGGTTAACTAGGGGGCAATCAAGGGGTTAAAACATTTATAAGGTAGTATATGGGGGTCCCTGTCGCTATAAAACGCTGACGGCGAACCTAAATATTTACGTCCCTAACTAGCGTCACCAGTGACACTAATACAGCGATCAGAAAAATGATCGCTTAGTGACACTGGCGACAGGGGGTGATCAAGGGGTTAAAACTTTATTAGGGGGGGTTAGGGGGGTATCCTAGACCTACAGGGGTCTAACCCTAACTGTCCTAACACTTCTAACTGTCACAAACTGACACCATGTAGTAATCAGAAAAAAAAAAAAAAACACTGCTTGGTGTCAGTTTGACAGGGGGAGGGAGGGGTGATTGGGAGGGATCGGGGGGCGATTGAGGGGGGGATCGGAGGTGTAAAGTATGCCTGGCATGTTCTACTGTGTGTGTGTGTATGTGTTGTGCACTCACATGTCTTCTCTCCTCGGCGCCGGAACGGAAACTGCCGAGCCGAGGAGAGATGACATCACATCCTCTGCCTCTGTGTACAATACAGAGGCAGAGGATGTTTCTCATTGGCTGGGAGCGATCGCAAGGGGGGCCACGATCGGATGGCCTCCCCCTCATCTCTGATCGCTGCCAGACAAAAGCCGACCACCGCTGGCACCGGGGGGGGGGTCCGATCGGACCCCCCCGCCCGCGGGAAGGCAATCACGTACCAGGTACGTGATTTCGCCTGCCCGTGCCGCTCTGTTCACGTATATATGCGTGAGGCGGTCGGCAAGTGGTTAAGTTACAATAAGATGATATACGGTAATACATAAACCAAGGCCACCACAATCAAAGATAACGACAGCCAAAGTTATAGCCTATCTTATCTTTATCTGTGAAAGTCACGTTTGGCCATGTCATCCTTTGCCTCCAAAGTCTCTCTCTCTCACTGAACATTGATTAGCTGATTTGGTAACTGCTCAGCACACAAGTAAAACACTTCTATAGGAAACTGCCTTAATATTTTATTAAGTTTTCAGTAACATTTTAGCATTTATCTTTTTTGAGTTGATGCATGGGCGTAGCATAAGGGGTTGCAGGGGTCACAATCACAACCCTGCGCCTAGCTCCAGGGGGCCCCAGCAGCCTCCCTGTCATATTATCATATCCTCCACAAAGTCCAGCTCCAATCTGCCCTAGGGACCCACAGCCACGCTCCAGTACTGGGCTTCTACTTTGCCTTCCACAGTCCACACCCCTCCAATCTCATTGGCTGGGGAGAAGCTGTGAGGCATTTCCTGAATAAAGAGGAGCATGAGGTGAGAACAGCCCAGGATGGGAAAGTGTCTGTGCTGTGTGCTGGCAACATGGAATGGTAACCGTGCTCAGCGAGGTAAGTGGAGGAGAGTGACGCCCTGTAGCCACGATGGGACCGATGTCACTGTTGAGGTAACAAATTGTTCAGTGTTTCCTAGTCACCAGCTGGGATTCTCTGTACCCCCCCCCCACTCGGGGATGTCCGCTTACCCCACTTCTCTGACAACTGGGGAAAAGACACACACCTCCGGGAGGTGACCTTCCACCAACACCTGCCAACACTGACAGAGAAACCTTCAGAAATTGCTAAAACAAATCCCTTAAAGCTAGGTTAACCAAGAATCGTACTTTAAAGGCCAGGAAACAATGGAGAGATGACACAAAATATATTGTTCATCACATTTATTGAAAAAGGTAAAAAATATAAACATGATATTCAAAAAGGATAAAAGACATAGTATATATGCATATAGTATAGTTTGTACAGTGAGCCCTTGTGCATCTACGCGTTTTCCCCCATGACACTGTTTCTCACCTGACAATTTTTTGTCTGTTTTATGTCATTCACAGTATCCACCTAGTCAACGAGTAAGGGAACCTATAGATAGGTCAATGGAATACCATATGATATATGGTTGTTATTGATATCTAAGAATTTTTTACTCAGTTGTACTTAAAGTCATTTACTTGTGTATTACCTGTAAACAATGGCAACAAATTTTCTAATATATACCTATCAATGTTCATATGCATATTTGGTTTGGTTTTATTTTAGCCTAGGTTGCCTGCCCATGGGACCCAAAGATGACACAATCTGGTACCAATTTATATTAGGCGGTTATACTTATTCATCCCATGTTTTTTTTTGCACTTTTTATTTAGGCATTCGCAGCAGCGGTTTGTTCCACCTTTTTTACAGCCACCGTGAGTTCATTCTAGCAAGTTCCTCTGCTCTATGGGGAAGGTCGCTAGCGCAGATATAACTGAGTTTGACTCATCATTATAAAAAACAGAATAAAAAAATAAGTACAGCGCTGCGCTAGGCCAAAGAAGTGTAGAATAGCAGCTAACACACCTATAGACTCAAGGCAAAAAAAACATCAAAAGAAATAAAAGTGTAGCGCTATAATCCACAACCATGTGTATCACATTACATAAGTGCATATATAAAGTGAATGCTGACAAAATATATATGACCATAAATATGGATGATACAAAATAATTACACTGTGTTGATCACAAAAAAATTAAAAGAAAACAATAAGTGTATTTTGTTAACAAATGTACTAGTTACTAGTAATAAAAAACCCGTGACGGTTCCATGAACCAAAACACCTCAAAAATAAAAATAAAAAATCATAAAGCATAACAGTCCATATTAAGTATGTACAAATTTGTGAAAAAATTGTGAAAAAAAATGTCACCAAAGGTCTATGGGGGTAGTATGTGGCCAATGATGGAAAAAAAACAACTCTCAAGTTCACAGATAGATGTTTTCACCAAATCTGGCAAATAGGTAGACAGTAGGAGAACCACAAGTGTACAAAGATTTTACATCAGTGCTGGGGCCATCACCAGGAATTGAAGAGGCTTACCGGAACTTAATGACCTGAAATGGCATACGCCAAAGTCAGAAAGGCTTAATGACCACCGATTCTGAGAAGTGCGTCATGTCAGATGTCATCAGCATATGGTGAAGATAGGGGTAACAACACGGCTTCCTCACCCATGGACAATCCAGCATAAGCCAAACGTATATTCATATGCCGTGCGAGGAGCAAGAAAAACTCACATAGCGTAATAACGTTAAAACACTAATTTATTAAAATAGTTAAAAAACAGACTCACATATTGAAGATCGAAAAAATAGCACAAATATCATACAGCGGCAATCGTGAGGGGTCTGACATGATACACTTCTCAGAATCGGTGGTCATTAAGCCTTTCTGACTTGTTTGGCGTATGCCATTTCAGGTCATTAAGTTCCGGTAAGCCTCTTCAATTCCTGGTGATGGCCCCGGCACTGATGTAAAATCTTTGTACACTTGTGGTTCTCCTACTGTCTACCTATTTGCCAGATTTGGTGAAAACATCTATCTGTGAACTTGAGAGTTGTTTTTTTTCCATCATTGGCCACATACTACCCCCATAGACCTTTGGTGACGTTTTTTTTTCACTATTTTTTCACAAATTTGTACATACTTAATATGGACTGTTATGCTTTATGATTTTTTATTTTTGAGGTGTTTGGTTCATGGAACCATCACGGGTTTCTTATTACTAGTCACTGGTACATTTGTTAACAAAGTACACTTATTGTTTTCTTTTAATTTTTTTGTGATCAACACAGTGTAATTATTTTGTATCATCCATATTTATGGCACTTATGTAATGTGATACACATGGTTGTGGATTATAGCGCTACACTTTTATTTCTTTTGACTCATCATTATGCCTACAAACCCCAGAATTCAGTTCCTCTGCTCTTATCTATCTTGCACATGCGCACTACGAGCGTAGACCCGCTCGTCGCGCTGCCTACAACACCCACAATTCCTTTCTTCTATGATGCCATGACACGATTACGTCATATGACACTGTCTCAGTGATTCGTTGAGATACGGCTGGCTAATATAAATAGCCCATATTCTTACATGGGCTCTGTGTGCAGTACCTGGCTGTCTCCCAGGGGCACGTCTACATACCTTATCCTCCATGTGAGTACTACTTACCACTCTTCTATGTGAGCATTTTGGCTGTCACCAACGGTCCTTAATATGTACTTTTTCTCTCACATCCTCTGTCTATCGGCAGAGCATGCTAGTCCAGGCTCTATGATTGGGAGTAGCATTGCCTAATCCCATTAATGGTTTGTTTCCTATGTGAATGCTGGACCTTGCACAGTACTGCTCTGATGGTTTATTGCATGTTCGCAGTGAAGGCTTACACCTGCCCCTGTTCAAGTACCTGAAGGCTTACACCTGCTCCTGTTCAGATACCTGAAATTTACTTACTAGTAGGTAATCTGTTTTTCATATACATATATTTTTTCTGTGTTGATGTTTCTGCTGGTATATTTGTTAGAACCCATTGCATTGTATCTGCTTTTTCACAGTCCATAATTTTGAAAATTCTCCGCCTACTTGGGCTCTGTACATAAAGCGTACTCCAATTGAAGGTACCTTTCAGTGTTGTCTGTCCCCTTTGGGTTCCTCTTGGTTAGCTCAATATATGCTTTTTTTTTTCCACAAAAAAAAAATTTTATTATGAATTTTCATAGATAATACAGATAACATCACATAACACATAATTATGGTACAAGTAGATTTTAAGATAATAATCCAACTTGAAGATGCATAGAATTCAAAATTAAGAAGGCATGTGTCAACCTTTGTTGCTTCTAGATTCATTATTGGATCAGCTACAATAAGGCCCATGTATCCCTGAGGAGCACCGTTCAAGTTGGCTAGGTGTACCCTGGAGTGTAAAACTCCTTATAGAAGTGACCAGTTATATGTCTGTAAATATTATAAGATAGGCAAGGAATAGGATATGTATCCGGCTATTATGCCGGTCTGCAACTCCTCAGCTTTTCATTAAAGCACCGAGAACTAAGAGTAAAGGAGAAGAAGAAAGGGGGAGAGAAGAGAAAAGGGACGAGGGAGCAGGGAAGAGGGGGCAAGAAAATGGAGAGGAAAGGGAAAGAGGGGGGGTAGGGGTAGCATTATAAGTGAGGCATGTGAGGAGGGGGTGGGAATCCCACCAACTACCCTCCTCAGTATGGTCTAGTTATTGTGAAATCTGCTGGGCTATTTAAGTGTTGTCCTGACACAAGTCTTTATAACTCTGCGAGTTTCTGTATTCTAGCCATGGTGCCCATACTCTCGAATAATGTGTTATTCTGTCCTGTGCAGTGCAAATCAATTTCTCCATAGCTGCTATTCGATTGATCTGAGTCACCCATTCCTTCGTGGAGGGGGGCAATTTGGATCTCCAGTGTACCAGGAGACAAAGCCAAGTGGCATTAATTATGTGTATAGCTATTGACCTGTAGTATTTTTTACGGGATATTTTGGAGATGTGGAAGAGGTACTGTGCTGGTGAAAATTCCAATGGAAGTGAGAATATCTCCGTTGCGATTTTGTGGATCTTGCGCCAATACGGTTGAATCTGAGGGCATGTCCACCAAATGTGAAGGAACGTGCCAATACCCTGTTCACATCTCCAACACTGGTCAGAGACCGTCGGGATGAATTTATGTAGCATTTCCGGTGTTCTATACCACCTTGTTTTGACTTTGTAACCGTTCTCCTGAGTATGAACGTTCAAAGAGCCCTTGTGGATGTATAGATGTACTTTATCCCAGGCCTCCTCATCAATCAACATGTCCAGCTCAGTCTCCCACAGGGCATGTTCTGACCCCAGGTGAGCATAAGGTTCCCCAAACATTGTGGCATAAAGCCCTGATATTAGATGACTCTGGGGAGAAGAGCTAGAGCATAGCGATTCCAAAAAGGTAGGGTTCTTTGCGAAATCACCTCTATTCGAGGGGCTGTCCAAGAAATGCTTCAGTTGAATATAAGCTCAGTAGGGGAAAGACTTTGTATTTTACAACTTTGCGAGCTCTCCTTGTCGAAGAAACCTTCCCCTGGAGAAAAAGTGCTTAGCCTGAATTTCTTTATATGGCCATTCTGCTGCTAGGAAGGTCCCCTCCAGACCCGGGGGAAAGTCTGGGTTATTTCGGATTGGTGTGATCGCACAATGCGTATTGGAAAGTGAATAGACTTTACACGCCCTATCGAAAGCTTGTAAGGTTGCCCCTATGAGAGGGTGAGATGGAACATTAGTCGGAACGTGTGTCTTTGGAAACCACGGAGTGCATTGAAGTTCGGTACCTTTACCCAGCCATTATATTTAGTATGGATCCGCCAATCAACCACTCGAGTTAGATGAACTGCCCAGTAGTACCTCTGGAGGTCCAGGAATCCTATTCCACCTCCCGACTTTGGCAGAACCAGTTTAGCCCACCGCACTCTTGCTACCTTAGTTCCCCATAGAAAGGTTCTGCACATGCGTTTATAGGCTGTAAAGAAGGAGGGTGGTAAGCGGATCGGGATAGTCTGTAGTTTGCACAGTAAACGGGGAAGGACCGTCATTTTCACAACTGAGGCTCGCCCAAACCACGAGATGGTAGGGGCCTCCCACTGAAGTAAATCTTGCTGTATAAGTCGCAATTCTGCCAGAAAGTTCATTTCGTAAAGATCTTTAAGTTTGCTAGAGAGCTGGATGCCTAGGTACTTAATGGCGTCTGCTTTCCAATTGAAGGGGAAATTTTCCTGACAGAGTTGTACCGTCCGTGGGGGCAGTGAGAAATTGAGCGCATAAGATTTTGAGAGATTGATTTTTAGGTTTGAGATAATCTTGAACTGCTCTAGAATTGGCATTGGGTTAGGAAGAGACGTCAGCGGGGATGAAAGAAATAATAATATATCGTCCGCGAAAGCGGCAATCTTATATTCCCGCTGATGCATCTCTATCCCTTTTCTATCTGGATGGGCTCGGATACACCAGAGGAAGGGTTCCAGTGTGAGGATGTACAGCAATGGGGACAGGGGACATCCCTGTCAGGTTCCATTATGGATGGGGAAGGCGTCCGACAGGTGGCCGTTAACTCGAACTCTAGCCCTGGGCCTGGTATAGAGAGCCTTAATAAAGCTCCGCATAACGCTTCCCAGACCCAGGGCTTCCAAGACTGCGTCCATATAGTCCCAGGCCACCCTGTCAAACGCCTTCTCCGAATCCATAGCCAAGAAACAACCTTCTTTGTTGGTGGATGTGAGCCAGTGATGTAGATCGATAGCCTTAATGGTATTGTCCCTGGCCTCTCTTCCAGGGACAAATCCAACCTGATCAAGTCCTACCCAAGCCGGGATATGAAAGGATAGGCGTATCACCAAGATCTTAGCGAATAATTTCACATCGACATTCAGAAGGGATATGGGTCGATAGTTGGCCACATCTGAAGGGTTTTTATTTTCCTTTGGGATTACTGAGATATAGGCTTCTAGCAAGTTACTTGAAGCACACGGAGAACAAGAGAGGGCATTGAAGGCTTTAAGAAATTTTGGCGCCAAGAGGTCAGCAAAGCTTTTATAATATTGTGCTGAGAAGCCGTCTGTCCCCGAGCTTTTGCCGGGTTTCGCAGCCTTCAAGGCCTCCTCCCACTCCTCTAATGACAGTGGTGCCTCCATAGCCTGCCAGTCCTCCATAGACAGCGGCCGGGGGCTGTATTTGGCTAAGAATCCTTTAATGAGATCCGAGCGTGCATCCGCCGATATGGGTTTATGTTCATGGGAATCGAGATTATATAATTTGCTGTAGAAATGATGAAATTGGTTGGCAATATCCTCATTTCTGGAGTGGAATGTTCCACCCGAGTCCACTATGTGATGTACAGTGGACACAAGTGTATGTCTCTATGTGAACCTTGCCAAAAGTCTTCCTGGCTTATTTCCCTGTTCGTAGAATAGCTTTTGGGAGAGAACCCGTCTCTTACGTGCTTGTTTAAATAGTTCCTCAAGGAGGGTCGCCCGCGTGTCAGCTAATTCCTTTGCTATCCTTACTGCCATAGAGCGCTTGTGTTGCGCTTCCAATAGGGCTATTTTCTCAGTCAGGGTCTGGATCGCGATTTGATGTGCTTTTTTTCTTCCTGGCAGCAATAGCTAAGAGACGTCCCCGGACAACTCATTTATGTGCTTCCCATTGGGTCATGGGCGAGACGTCTGGGGTATCATTAAGTTGGAAATAGTCCTCAATGGTCTTGGTGACTTCATCTAAGTCCCCTGGGTCGGAAAGAAGGGAAGCATCCAGTTTGCAGGTTCTAGTAGTCATTTCCCGTTGTGGGAACTGCAAAGTCAACGTGATCGGGTGGTGGTCAGAAATGTACATACTCTCTATGTTCGCGTCGTGTAAGAAGGTCAAATCAGTCTAGTGGATAAATAGATAGTCTAGCCTCGAGTAGCGGTTATGTGGATGTGAGAAGAAAGTATAATCTTTCCCTTGGGGCTGCAGAGTACGCCAAGTGTCATGCAGGGCAAGCGAGGCTAATGTAAGCTTCGCTTGGCGCAAGGCAGAGAATGGGAGTGAGGAGGTACCTGTGGAAGTGTCAAGAAGTGGGTCTAGGGTCATTTTGAGATCTCCCCCTAGTATCAAAAGGCCTGTCTTAAATGTTGTGAGCAGCAGAAGGACTTCTTTTAGGAAGGTTACCTGCTTGGAATTGGGGCAATAAATGTTCGCGAAAGTCACTGGCCTATTTTTCCAAACCCCTTTTAGGAAAAGGAATCTACCCTCCGGGTCGAGGACTTGGTCCGTTAGACGGAACGGAAAAGATTTAGCAATTACTATGGATACCCCTTTTGTTTTGGAATTGGGGTAGGCGCATGGTAGACTTCCGGGAAACGGCTGTTGGTTAAGCGAGGGATGGAAGTGAGGGATGGAAGTGGGTTTCTTGTAGAAATAAGACTTGAGCTCTGAGACGGTGTGCCTCAGCAAGGATACTGCTCCGCTTCTCCGGGACATTAAGGCCTTTCGCGTTCAAGGAATAAACCTTGAGGGATAAAGGAGTCGATAGGTGTTTCAGAGAAGGCATGTTTGATAATTAAAAGCTGCCACTTCGGGAAGGCTCCCTGAGTTAACAAGTAACCCCGGTAAGGCCCACTCCCTGGTCTATCCGAATACTCCCCGTATGGAGATCATACAGGTAATACAGTCCAGCTGAGTAACCTAGTGGGGGCTGAAGATAAAGGCAAAAGTAACTAAAAGTTTATCTGGCTAGTTTTTAAGGGGGAAACTTGCCTCCTTGGGATGGGGAAGAGACCTAGCACCTAAATAACAATGTGTGTGTCTCCCACCATCCAGGCACCCAAGCATACATGCTATAATCTTCAAAAGAGACCTCAGCTCTGCTGGGTAAGGTGACACCGGGCAGGCCCCCCCACGAAGGGTGAGATGGGCCAACACCAGTCCCCCCCCACCAGCAACCTAGGGAGCCTTGGAGGGAAAGGAGCATTACTCTAAAGCAACATGTTGCAGATGAACTTTGGCCCACCTGCAGTGCGCATAAAAAAAAAAAAAAAAGAAAAAAAAAATCTCTTATATAAATCTAAACAACTGATACTCTAGCATATGAACATTGTAACATTGGAGTCAATCAAGCTGTTTACCGAATGACAAAAAAGGAACCCTCAGAGCCCCCATACCCAGAACCACCCTAACCGTGACAGCTCCAGGGCCTGGGGGCTTCAGGAGCCCATAAATGCTCAGGCTTTATGAGGATCCCTGCATCCTCATCTGTCTGCAAGGGGGACATAGAACCCCATATCCCCCTCACTGCAGAAACACCTCTACGCTCGGGTGGAGCAGTGCGAGCCGGGTAAGGGCCTCGCCTGCTCCCGGGAGTTCTGGGGCCTCCTCCCCGACATCCATGGTCAGTCATGGATGTAGGGGCTAGAGTGCACCGCCTACAAATCAACCATGTAACATTTTCCGTAAAATATCAGAAAGTGGTAAACTTTATAACAATAAATCAGAAATGATTAAAGTACCATCCTAAGAAGCCATGTTAGGCTCCAAACCCCCATACACAATTAGGTAAACTGTTGCCAAAGTTCCTGAGATGCCAACTTGAGTGCCATGATATTAATCAGGTGCCTCCAGATCCTCTCTGTTCCCCTATATAGGGAAAGGAAAACAGTGTGATGGTAAGGGGGGAAAAAGGGGGAGGGTGACGTTAAAGAGATACCAGGAGTAATGTGTTCAATATTGCCATCGCTGTCTTAAATAGGTGTTGTGGGGAGCGACCATTCAGCAATTGTGTCAGGTAAATACAGTCCATACTTAGCAGAGATAGTCTGTATAGTTAAGAGAGAGAAGAGGATAAGCTTCCTTCCAACGCCTTGGCTATCACCATGTATGGAAAATCTCTCATCGTGGCCGGACCGTGTCTAATAGTAAAGTGGAAATAAGAGAAGGTCTGTTGAGGTGCAAGCCCACCTCTGGTCATTGCTATGTCAGTGATCTTGAGTACAATCCCTCAGCATATTCTCTGGTACAAGTACTATTGCGAGAAATTATGAAGATTCCTGGTGTATATGGGGGGATATTCTCAGGCAGTATAGATATGGGGAAACAGGGGACAAAGCGATCAGGAGGTGATCAAGTGCCAGGTAGTTCTGTCTCCTTTCTGTGTCAATAGCACGCACCATTGATGGCGTTGGTTCTCAGCTTACCTTGCGTGGTGTATTAGGGAGCTTACCAGGGGACAGTTACAGGTGACAACACAGCTTACCATCTGGGCTACTGTAATTTCAGTGATCAGTCTTTCGCCTGGCAGATGAAGAGGAAACACGTGGGCTTTCATCAGTTTCCATGTCTCCTCGGCGTCTCGGCGGCGACTCTGCTGAGGGTCTGCGGTGTCGTTGTCTGTTCCTTTGTGACCTTGGGGTGTCTCCAGGTTGTGTGGGGATCCAGGGTTCAGGTCGCAGAAATGCTCCATACCAATCTGGAACCGGGGTCATCGGGATTCCTAGGCTGTCGCAGAAAGACCTTAAGTCAGCTGGTGTCCTAAGTTGGGCGGTGTGATTGCCATTCGTTGCTTGAAGGCAGAAAGGGAACTTCCAACGATAGGGAATGCGTCTCTCCCGTAGGGTTTGAAGAAGGGGGTGAAGGGGGCGAAGGTCCCTCCTGTGTTGTAAAGTGATGGCGGATAAGTCCTGAAAGAGTTGGATACGCGCCCCCTCATGCTCCAAGTGAGCATGGTTGCGTGCCAGTCGCAAGATCTCCTCTTTTTGGGTAAAGCTGACCAGATAGCAAACAGCGTCCCTGGGGGGGGGTCAGTGTCCCTACCCCGTGGCCTCAGTGCTCTGTGACATCTCTCCATCTCAACCTGGGCATCCGGGGGCCTACCTAGGAGGGTGTTGAAGATAGCCCAGATCACTGCTTGCAATTGGGGGGCCTCCACAGACTCAGGGATCCCCCTGATACGCAGGTTGCATCTGCTGCCCCGGTTATCGAGGTCCTCTATATGTCTGTGCATATCGATGAGATGTCGGTTGTGTGTGGTCACTACTTGCTGTATCTGCTGAATGGCCGTGCCAGGTGTCATGGCCGCTGCTTCCACATGCTCCACTCGTGTGGCCACTGCTTTGAGGTCTGTCTTCAGGTCCGCGAGTGCCGCTGATAAGGTGTTTTTTATGTCCAGGGCAACACTCTGGAGGTCCGCCAGGCATAGGAAGGGGGAGGGAGCTGCCGAGGGAGAGCCCATCTGAGAGGCTTCGGAAGCGTCCGCAGTGGCCACGTAGACTGTGTAACTACAGACCGCGGCTTGAGGTGCGGCCTGTGAGTCCGTGTGCTGCATCCAGAACATCGCCGGGATGTTCCTACTCAGCTGGGTAGACGGATCCAGCTGAGAGCGGGTGGCTGAGTGGCTCCTACCCGTCATCTTCAGTGCTTGCTGGTGAGATTTGAGCTGCAGAAAGGGCTTATTTGGGAACCTGGACGGCGGAGCTCTCTCCCTAAGCGGCCATTTTGCTCCAGTGCCAAGCCACGCCCCTCTATATATGCTTTTTAATATAACACGTGAATCTATGTTTGTACAATAGCTTTGATTTTAATGGCAATGTATCTCATTTCAGATAGTGAGATTTGTTCTCTTGTCTCTTATCTGTTACGTCTTTGAACCTTCGTTGTGTCCTGAAGAGGCCTAATGGCGAAATGCGTAGATGCACAAGGGCTCACTGTACAAACTATACTATATGCATATATACTATGTCTTTTATCCTTTCTGAATATTATGTTTATATTTTGTACCTTTTTCAATAATTGTTATGAAATATATATTTTGTGTCATCTCTCCATTGTTTCCTGGCCTTTAAATTTCGATTCTTGGTTACCCTAGTAGTACCCTCCTTTTTTTCCCCCCTAAATTTACAGATGTGGCAATTTAAGTGCTTCTTTCTATCAATTTTCAAATCCCTTAACACCTCCTCAGGGGGCCCCTGAAGGGCTGCAGGCTGCAGATTTTGTGTCACATGGCTTTGCCCTCCCAGATCTAAGTTGCAAGCCCCCAAAGCCCCCTAACCACCCCCTCTGCCCTGGATACTATGCCCGGCTGCTGAGCTCCTTTCCCATTACAGCACTCTATACTGTTCCTCCTCTACAGTGCTGAAATCACATTCCTTTACAACACAGCCAGTCAGCCATGATCTGCACAGGGTGTATCTGCCTACTGCAACTACACTGCTGTTCTGACCAGAGAATTTCCAGGTCAGAAGGGCAACATAAAAGCCAGAAACAGCCTGTGAAGACTGACAGACTGTGTGTAAATAAATGTGATTTCAGCCCTGTGTAGTGTGGGGGGGGAGCTGTATACAGTGCTGGGATGGGAAAGGAGCTCTGCCAAGTGACCTGCCAGGGGTCCCTGTCCTTTGATTCTCCAGCGGTAATCCCTGTCCTCTGATGTAAAGAGTAACTCTGGGAACTCAAAACTCTTAAGCCAATTTGAGTATCTTGACGTGCGGTGGATGTATCTGCACGCACGGTGGAAGTGGTGGGTGGTAATAAAGGGGGGGCCAGGTCAACTTTTGCATCGGGGCCCACAAGCTTCAAGCTACGTCTCTGAGTTTATGCCATTTTTCTTAAATTCTGAAATCTCCAAAATCACTTTTAAATGCCAGCTAATCCAATCTGGTTTGCCTTTTTCCATATTTGCTGTGCATAAGTGTCTGGTCAGAGAAGGACAGGATCTGGTGTGTGGTAAGGTGTGGAGTCATCGATCCTTCAGATGCAAGAGTTAATTAAAGTGGAACTTAAATGGCCCAAAAAAATGCCATTGTTGGATGACGTAGATGAGAAGACTGCACAAGTACTAGATGGAGCACAAATGGAAAGCACAGATCTGACAGTGCTGGAAGGCAAACTCAGAGATAAGTCTGCTATAATGTGTGAGTACACAAATTTCTAGAATTCAGCAAGATCTGCCATGGTTTCCTGTTCTTAGTTCCACTCCAACTACTGTAATCTTTAATTTCTTGTAAATTACTTTTGTCAACTACTGTCACCATTGTCTCCATTCACCTTGCTGTTACCCGTAGTGCTACAGGCAGTGGCGTAGCGTGGGTTGTCAGCAAGGGGCAAGGCAAGTAATTTGCACCCCCTAACCTGCAGACTTTTAGCACTCCCCGAGTCCCTTCCCTTCCTACAATACAATAGTACTGACCAATAGGGATGAGCTTCGCGTTCGAGTCGAACCCATGTTCGACTCGAACATCGCCTGTTCGACCCTTCCTCAAATTGCAAATATAACGGGCCGTTCACGCCAAATTCGAGTGGCGTGTCACAGCCCATAATTCACTGCGGCATCGCAGTGCATTGCTGGCTGATGACTGGCCAAGCATGCGGGTCATAGTGCATGCTTGGCCAATCACAGCGCCGTCTGTACAGAGAGCCATAATTGGCCAAAGCCAGGGTGGCTTTGGCCAATTATGGCTCAGGGGGTTTAGTACACGCCCCACACTATATAAGGCCGCCTGTGTGGCGGCCTTGTGTAGTGTGTTGTGGCGGAGAGAGATGGACAGAGAGACAGTGTCATTTGATTTAAGTTAGATAGAGCAGGCAGGCGAGTCAGTTAGCTGCACTTACAGTGTATTGAGTATATATATGCATCCTAGGTGTTGTGTGTGTGTGTGTAAATATATATATATATATATATATATATATATATATATATATATATATATATACTGTATTCAGTTTAGCTAGATCTATTCCTGTTATTCTCTTCCTACTGACAGGCAGGCAGGCAGGCAGGTGTTTTTACAGCATTTACAGTTAGTGTACTGTGTCCTTTGCACAGTGTGCACCTAAAGCTACCTGAAGAAAATTTCTGGTGTTCCTATGATCCTATTAGTACCACAGGCAAGCAGCTACAGTATTTACTGTTAGTGTACCGTGTCCTCTGCACAGTGTGCACCTAAATCTACCTGAAGAAAATTGGTGGTGTTCTTCTGATGCTATTAGTACCACAGGCAGGCAGCTACAGTATTTACAGTTAGTGTACTGTGTCCTCTGCACAGTGTGTACCTAAAGCTACCTGAAGAAAATTGGTGGTGTTCTTCTGATCCTATAAGTACCACAGGCAGGCAGCTGCAATATTTACAGTTAGTGTACAGTGTCCTCTGCACAGTGTGCACCTAAAGCTACCTGAAGACATTTGCTGGTGTTCTTCTGATCCTATTAGTACCACAGGCAGGCAGCTGCAGTATTTACAGTTAGTGTACTGTGTTCTCTGCACAGTGTGCACCTAAAGCTACCTGAAGACAATTGCTGTTGTTCTTCTGATCCTATTAGTACCACAGGCAGGCAGCTACAGTATTTACAGTTAGTGTACTGTGTCCTCTGCACAGTGTGCACCTAAAACTACCTGAAGACAATTGCTGTTGTTCTGATCCTATTATTACCACAGGCAGGCAGCTGCAATATTTACAGTTAGTGTATTGTGTCCTCTGCACAGTGTGCACCTAAAGCTACCTGAAGACAATTGCTGGTGTCCTTCTGATGCTATTAGTACCACAGGCAGGCAGCTACAGTATTTACAGTTAGTGTACTGTGTCCTCTGCACAGTGTGCACCTAAAGCTACCTGAAGAAAATTGGTGGTGTTCTTCTGATGCTATTAGTACCACAGGCAGGCAGCTACAGTATTTACAGTTAGTGTACTGTGTCCTCTGCACAGTGTGCACCTAAAGCTACCTGAAGACAATTGCTGTTGTTCTGATACTATTAATACCACAGTCAGGCAGCTGCAGTATTTACAGTTAGTGTACTGTGTCCTCTGCACAGTGTGCACCTAAAGCTACCTGAAGACAATTGCTGTTGTTCTCAAACTAATAATACTACAGGCAGGCAGTTGATTCTGCTAGCTGCAGTATCAGTATATATATATACATCCCAGCTTTGTGTAGCTACATTTCACTGCAGGCCATTAGTATGTCTGGAAGGCCAGCAAGGAGAGGCAGACAGTCATAAGCCAATAAAAGAGGGCAAGCAGGCTCTGTGTCTCGAGGCAACAGTGCTGGTCATGGAGACTGTGCATCCTCATCAGCACGTGGCCGTGGGACACACGTCCTTTTTTTCGGCAGCTGGCCGTGTTGAGCAGCAACATGTGGAAGACTTGGTAGAGTGGATGACCAAGCCATCCTCATCGTCCTCATCCTCTCTCACCCAAGCTCAGGGTACTTTGTCTGGCAAAGCAGCTGCCAATGCGGCCTCTTCCCTCGGCTCAATGGCATCAGTCACTCCTTCCCTAGCCCCACCATGTCCTCCTCAGGAGTCCCCTGAACTGTTTGACCATAGTGTTGGGTACATGCTCCAGGAGGATGCCCAGCGTTTTGAAGGCTCCGATGATGGTACCCAGCTAGAGGAAGGCAGTAACGTGAGCCCAGAGAGAGGGGGTGCTCAAGAAGGACAGCAATCTGGCAGTCATGTTCCCCCAGCTGCAGCATACTGCCAGGTTTGCTCCAGTGATGAGGAGGGAGGGGATGATGAGGTCACTGACTCCACGTGGGTGCCTGATAGGAGAGAGGAGGAGGAGGAGGAGGCACATCTCCAACGAGGCAGGATGCCCTCCAAGGGCAGCACACCGACTGCATCACACCACAGAGCTCCACATGTGCAGGGCGCTGCTGTCTCTGCACGTTATTACAAAAGTTCTTTGATGTGGGCCTTTTTTGAGACGAGTGCATCAGATCCCACCGCTGCTATTTGCAACATATGTCTCAAGCGTATCTCGTGTGGCCAAAACATCACCCGCTTGGGCACCACATGCTTGACCAGACATATGTCGACCTGCCATGCAGTTCGTTGGCAAGAGTACCTAAAAGATCCACACCAAAGAACAAAGCGGACCTCTCCTTGCTCCTCATCAGCTGGGGTCTCCAACCCCACTATACCTTTAGTCCTCTCTGAAACCTGCACTGAGAGGAATGAAGGTGTAGAATTAGGTGTGTCACAGCCAAGTACTTGTGGGCAATCTGCTATCGGTACACCGACGTCAGATTGTACCAGGCAAATTTCCCTGCCCCAGCTGCTGCACCGCCGAAAGAAGTTCGCTTCCAGCCATCCACATGCCCAGCGGATGAATGCTAGCTTGGCTAAATTGCTAGCACTTCAACTGCTGCTTTTTCAGCTGGTAGACTCTGCTCCCTTCCGTGAGTTTGTGGAATGTGTGGTTCCTCAGTGGCAGGTTCCCAAACACCACTTTTTCTCACAGAAGGCGATTCCGGCTCTCTACCGGCATGTGGAAAGCAATGCCTTGGCCTCGCTGGACAGGGCTGTCAGCGGTAAGGTGCATATTACCGCTGACTCATGGTCCAGCAGGCATGGACAGGGACGTTACCTATCTTTCACCATGCACTGGGTGACTCTTATGGCAGCTGGGAAGGATGCAGGACAGGGTGCAGTATTGTGGTGGTTGTTCCGTCACCACGCCTCCAAAATTCTACTAGTGGTGATTCTGCCGCACCTCTCTCCTCCACCCCCTTCTCTTCTTCTTCCTCCATAGCCTCTTCCTGTGCTGATTTGTCACACCAGCGGTGCTCCGTAGGTGTTCAAGGGGCTACGCAAGTACGCAGGCAAAAAAGATGCCATGCGGTGCTTGAGCTGGTGTGCTTGGGGGACAGGAGCCACACTGGGGCAGAGATTCTGTCAGCTCTGCAGGGGCAGGTTCAGAGGTGGTTGACGCCATGCCAGTTTAAGCCAGGTATGGTGGTTGGCGATAATGGCACCAACCTCCTCTCCGCCCTCCAAAAGGGACAACTGACCCATGTGCCCTGTTTGGCTCACGTACTTAACTTGGTGGTGCAGCCATTCTTGGGCAGGTACCCGGGCTTACAGGATGTCCTGAGGCAGGCCAGGAAAGTCTGTGTGCATTTCCGCAGGTCATATAATGCCAGTGCTCGGCTGGCTGACCTCCAAAAGGAATTTAACATGCCCAAGAACCGCCTAATCTGGGACATGCCCACCAAGTGGAACTCAATGTTGGCCATGCTGCAGCAGCTGCACACGCAGCAGAGGTCCATTAATGAGTAACTAGGCGACTATGGCACCAGCACAGGGTCGGGGGACCTTGGTTTTTTTTACCCACGCCAGTGGGCTATTATCAGGGATGCATGCACTGTCCTGTCACCATTTGAGGGGGCCACGAGGATGGTGAGCAGTGACAGTGCATGCATCAGTGACACTGTCCCTCTTGTCTACCTGTTGGAGCATACACTGCGTGGAATAATGGACAGGGCACTTGAGCAGAACAGAGGGAGGAAGAGGAGGACTTCCTTACCTCTCAAGGCCCCCTTTATCCAGTGTTCCTGCGTGCCACAGGAAGAGGACGAGGAGGAGGATTGTGTCAGCATGGAGGTGGAGCCTGGCACTCAGCATCAGTAGCAGTCTTCAAGGGATCATTTACAGTCCGAAGAAACCCGTGGACTTGTACGTGGCTGGGAGGAGGTGGCTGCGGATCATGTCGTCCTTAGTGACCCAGAGGACTCTGGACCGAATGCCTCAGCAAACCTGCATGGCCTCCCTGATCCTGCAAAGCCTGCTGAAGAATCCTTGTATTCGTGGTATCAAGGGGAGGGATCATTACTGGCTGGTAACCCTCCTTGATCCACGTTACAAGGGTAAGGTTGCAGACCTTATCTTGGTGTCACAGAGGGAGCAGAGGATGAAACATCTTCAGGAGACCTTGCAGAAAGGTTTGTGCAACGCGTTTCCAGAGCCTGTGAGGTTACAATTTCCTGGTCCTCCTGGACAACGTGTTGCTGAGGCTTCGGTCAGTCACAGAAGGAGCGGTGGAGAAGATGGCCGTCTGATCGATGCGTTCAGACAATTTTTTAGTCCGCAGCCCCAAGATCTGATAGGTTCCAGCAACCATCGCCAGCGTCTGATTTACATGGTGCAGGATTACCTAGGGGCAAGATCTGACTTGGACACCTTTCCCACCGAGAATCCTCTGGGTTTACTGGGTCTTGAGGATGAATCACTGGCCAGAGCTTGCACAGTATGCAATTGCAATTGAGCTACTGGCCTGTCCTGCATCCAGCGTTCTTTCAGAACGCACATTCAGTGCTGCTGGAGGCTTTGTAACCGATCACAGGGTGCACCTGTCCACCGAATCGGTCGATCGGCTGACCTTCATAAAAATGAATCCGTCTTGGATCACCAGCTACCAAGCACCTGATGCTGATGTAACCGAATATTTTTTTTTTTTTAATGTGAGATCCCTTCAAGACTGCCTATGCTGATGCTGAGTGACTATCCTGTTATGCTGAGTGACAATCCTCTTCCTCCTCAATTTTCATGCTGATAGTTGTAAGAACATTTTTGGTTCTGGGCACCGCCGCCAGTGGCCAAGGCCAAATTTTTCTGCCCCTGTTTAACAGGGGCGTGTAATTACAATTTTTGATGTAATACTTTGCAGCAGGGCTCATTCCTGCGCTCCAACTAGAGTATCTGTGAGGTGCTGCAGTGTCGTGGCACCAGTGCCCAATACCCAAATTTTCAGCCCCTGCTTAACAGGGGCGTATAATCACAATTTTTGATACAATACTTTGCGGCAGGGCTCATTCCTGCGCTCCAACTATAGCATCTGTGAGGGGTTGCAGTGTTGTGGCACCAGTGCCTAAGGCCCAATTTTTCTGCCCCTGATCTAATATTTCACAGCAGGGCCCGTTCCAGCACCCACCAAGAGTAACTGTGAGGACTTACAGTGTTGTGGCACAAGCATCACCACCACTAAAGGCCCAATTTTCCTACCACTGTTCAACAATGACATGGAATTACAATTCTTGATCTAAGGCCCTCACCAAAACCTAAGGCCCCAATTTCAACTTACAAACGACTCCTACTTGCAAACAGAAGTAAACAACAGGAAGTGAGCGGAAATCTACCCCTAGGAAGGGAAATTCTCTCCTGTAAGATTTAATATGGGAAAAACTTGTCTCCTCTTCACTGATGCTTTATCACCAATCCTTGTTTCACTGAAAAAAAAACAAATTTTCAAAAAACATTTGTCATTGGGACAGAAAGTGAGGTGAAATCTTCTGAAGAGGTGCACATACAGCAAAACAAATGTTACAGGGGTGATAACCCTTCCCTATGTTTTCCAAAAAGCTTAAAAATAGATTTTTTGGCAGATTCTACTTAACAACAAACCTACAGTCCCTGTCTTGTTTGCACCGCCTGTATACCGCTGTTCAGAGTATATAGGGCCTTTCCTTTTTTCAATTTGAATGCGGGATTCCCCTAATATCCATACAAGACCTGGAAATGGACTGGCGGGGGGGTACGATATTTAAAGGAATATTTCACTATTTTTTTTCACTTTAAGCATCATTAAAATCACTGCTCCCGAAAAAACTGCCGTTTTTAAAACTTTTTTTTGCATTGATACATGTTCCCTGGGGCAGTACCCGGGTCCCCAAACCCTTTTTAGAACAATAACTTGCATATTAGCCTTTAAAATTAGCACTTTTGATTTTGAGCGTTCGAGTCCCATAGACTTTAATGGGGATCTAAAGTTTGCGCAAACTTTCGGTCCGTTCACAGGTTTTGGTGCGAACCGAACCGGGGGGTGTTCGGCTCATCCCTACTGACCAACCTGATTCCAACACTGACCACTACACTAACCTACTAGGGATGAGCCAAACACCCCCCTGGTTCGGTTCGCACCAGAACCTGCGAACGGACCGAAAATTCGCACGAACTTTAGAACCCTATTGACGTCTATGGGACTCAAACGTTCGAAATCAAAAGTGCTAATTTTAAAGGCTAATTTGCATGGTATTGTCCTAAAAAGGGTTTGGGGACCCGGGTCCTGCCCCAGGGGACATGTATCAATGCAAAAAAAAGTTTTAAAAATGGCAGTTTTTTTCGGGAGCAGTGATTTTAATGATGCTTAAAGTAAAAAAAAAAGTGAAATATTCCTTTAAATATCATACCTAGGGGGTGTCTATTATATGCCTGTAAAGTGGCGTGTGTTTCCCGTGCTTAGAACAGTCCCTGCACAAAATGACATTTTTAAAGGAATAAAAGTCATTTAAAACTGCTTGCGGCTTTAATGTAATGTCGGGTCCTGGCAATATGGATGAAAATCAGTGAGACAAACGGCATGGGTACCCCCCAGTCCATTACCAGGGCTTTTAGGTCTTGTATGGATATTAAAGGGAACCCCGCACCCAAATTAAAAAAAGGAAAGGCGTGGGGCCACCAGGCCCTATATACTCTGAACAGCAGTATACAGGCGGTGCAAACAAGACAGGAACTGTAAGTTTGTTGTTAAGTAGAATCTGTTTGTAATTTTGAACTGGTACATTTTTAACGTGTTTAGCTCCAGCCAAAAAATCTATTTTAAGCTTTTTGGAGAATATAGGGAAGGTTTATCACCCCTGTGACATTTGTTTTGCTGTCTGTGCTCCTCTGATTTCACCTCACTTTCTGTCCCAATGACAAATGTTTTATATAAAATTTGGGGTTTTTAGTGAAACAAGGATTGGTGATAAAGCATCAGTAAAAGGAGAAACGTTTGTCCCATATTAACTCTTACAGGAGAGAATTTCCCTTCCTAGGGGTAGATTTCATCTCACTTCCTGTTGTCTCCTTCCGTTTGCAAGTAGGAGTCGTTTGTAAGTTGGATGTTTGAAAGTAGGGGCCTGCTCTATATAGTCTGCAGAAATTTGGGCCTTAGGTGTTGGTGTTGCCACAACACTGTAAGCCCTCACAGGGCCCTGCTGTGAAATATTAGATCAAGAATTGTAATTACATGACCCTGTTGAACAGGGGCCGAAAAATTGGGCCTTTGGTGATGGTGGTGGTGCTGGTGCCACAACACTAAGTCCTCACAGTTACTCTTGGTGGGTGCTGGAACTGGCCCTGCTGTGCAATATTAGATCAAGGATTGTAATTACATGCACCTGTTGAACAGGGGCAGAAAAATTGGGCCTTTGGTGGTGGTGGTGCTGGTGCCACAACACTAAGTCCTCACAGTTACTCTTGGTGGGCGCAGAAACGGGCCCTGCTATGAAATATTAGATCAAGGATTGTAATTACATGCACCTGTTGAACAGGGGCAGAAAAATTGGGCCTTTGGTGGTGGTGGTGCTGGTGTCACAAACCTGTAAGTCCTCACAGTTACTCTTGGTGGGTGCTGGAACGGGCCCTGCTGTGAAATATTAGATTGAGAATTGTTGAACAGGGGCAGAAAAATTGGGCCTTAGGCACTGGTGCTGGTGCCACAACACTGCAAACCCTCACAGATACTCTAGTTGGAGCGCAGGAACGAGCCCTGCTGCAAAATATTGCATCAAAAATTGTAATTACACGCCCCTGTTAAGCAGGGGCTGAAAAATTGGGCCTTAGCCACTGGTGGCGGCGTCCAGAACCAAAAATGTTCTTACAAGATATCAGCATGATCATTGAGGAGGAAGAGGATAATCACTCAGCATAACAGGATAGTCACTCAGCATCAGCATAGGCAGTCTTGAAGGGATCTGACATTTCAAAAAAAATTATTCGGTTACATCAGCATCAGGTGCTTGGTAGCTGGTGGTGACCAAGACTGATTCATTTTTATGAAGGTCAGTCGATCGACCGAGTCGGTGGACAGATGCACCCTGTGATCGGTTACAAAGCCTCCAGCAGAACTGAATGTGCGTTCCAAAAGAACGCTGGATGCAGGACAGGCCAGTAGCTCAATTGCATACTGTGCAAGCTCTGGCCAGTGATCCAATCTCAAGTCCCAGTAACCCAGAGGATTTTCGGTGGGAAAGGTGTCCAAGTCAGATCTTGCCCCTAGGGATTCCTGCACCATGTAAAACAGATGCTGGCGATGGTTGCTGGAACTGATCAAACCTTGGGGCTGCGGACTAAAAAAATTGTCTGAACGCATCGGTCAGACGGCCACCTTCTCCACAGCTCCTTCTTTGACTGACCGAAGCCTCAGCAACACATTGTCCAGGAACAGGAGTTTGTAACCTCCCAGTCTCGGGGAATGCGTTGCACAGACCTTTCTGCAAGGCCTCCCGAAGATGTTTCATCCTCTGCTCCCTCTGCAACGGCAAGATAAGGTTTGCAACCTTACCCTTGTAACGTGGATCAAGGAGGGTTGCCAGTCAGTATTGATTCCTCTCTTTGATACCACGAATACAGGGATCCTTCCGCAGGCTTTGCAGGATCAGGGAGGCCATGCAGCATAGGTTTGGTGAGGCATTCGGTCCGGAGTCCTCTGGATCACCAAGGACGACATGATCCGCAGCCACCTCCTCCCAGCCATGTACAAGTCCATGGGTTTCTTGGGACTGTAAATGATCCCTTAAAGACTGCTGCTGATGCTGAGTGCCAGGCTCCATCTCCATGCTGACACAATCCTCCTCCTCCTCGTCCTCTTCCTGTGTGATCGGCGGGCACGCAGGAACAATGTCTGGCTAAAGGGGGCCTTGAGAGCTAAGGAAGTCCTCCTTTTTCTGCCTCTGTTCTGCCTCAAGTACCCTGTCCATTATTCCGCGCAGCGTGTGCTCCAACAGGTGGACAAGGGGGACAGTGTCACTGATGCATGCACTTTCATTGCTCACCATCCTCCTGGCCTCAAATGGGGACAGGACAGTGCATGCATCCCTGATCATGGCCCACTGGCGTGGGGAAAAAAAAAACAAGCTCCCCTGTCCTGGTGCCATAGTCGCACAGGTACTTATTGATGGCCCTCTGCTGCGTGTGCAGCCGCTGCAGCATGGCCAATGTTGAGTTCCACCTGGTGGGCATGTCACAGATTAGGCGGTTCTTGGGCAGGTTAAATTCCTTTTGGAGGTCTGCCAGCCGAGTACTGGCATTATATGACCGGCGGAAATGCACACAGACTTTCCTGGCCTGCCTCAGGACATCCTGTAAGCCCAGGTACCTGCCCAAGAACCACTGCACCACCAAGTTAAAGGGGTTGTAAAGGTAATTTTTTTATTTGCTAACTAGCTTCCTTTAAGCTAATGCAGTGCTAATTCACTTACCTGTTCCTTCTAGTTCTCTGCTAAATGTCACTAATCCTTCTTTGAAATCTTCACTTCCTGTTGGTCTTCATGGAGCTTGCCACCGTCATTTGAGCCGTTGTTCCTGGTGGTTAGTGATCGTGCTCGCCCATTTCATAGGACTACAGCCCTGCGTGTAGACGCTCTCTACGTATCAGAGAGACACAGGGGCTGGGGGTTAGTGGGCTTGTCTACGATGCTGCAGCGACGCCTCCCATGCACTAATCTTCACTGCCCCGCCTTAACTCCGCCCCCTTGCAGTCCTCAGACTTGGATTCCGTGTGAACAAGAATGTTGCTCGTTCTCGTTAGAAGAAATGTACTAAAAGGGCACTGCGCATGCGCTGTGCCGCTAAGCACAATGGGAAATGTAGTTCCATGGTTGCTGTGACGCTGCTTTAATGCACGCGCACCACAAACCAGGAAGGAGAAGAAAGAATCGCTGTGGCAAAGCCGGAGGACGATTTTTACATACACATTTAACTAGTAAGAAAAAATTTTGGGAGGAGATCATACAATTATTATAATTCAGTATGTAGTAGACAGTGGTAATAGGTGAAAAAAAAATTATGTTTACAACCCCTTTAAGGACGTGAGCCAAACAGGGCACATGGGTCAGTTGTCCCTGTCGGAAGGGTGGAGAGGAGGTTGGTGCCATTGTTGCAAACCACCATTCCTGCCTTAGGTTGGCGTGGCGTCAACCACCTCTGAACCTGCCCCTGCAGAGCTGACAGAATCTCTGCCCCAGTGTGGCTCCTGTCCCCCGAGCATACCAGCGCAAGTACCGCATGGCATCTTTTGGCCTGCGTACTTGCGTAGCCCCTTGAACGCCTACGGAGCACCGGACAAAGCACAGGAAGAGGCCATGGAGGAGAGAGGTGTGTCAGAATCACCAGTACTGGCATTTTGGAGGCGTGGTGGCGGAACAACCTCCAACACTACTGCACCTTGTCCTTCATCCTTCCCAGCTGCCAACAGAGTCACCCAATGTGCCGTGAAACTTAGGTAACGTCCCTGTCCATGCCTGCTAGACCATGAATCAGCGGTAATATGCACCTTACCACTGACCACCCTGTCCAGCGAGGCCAAGACATTGCCTTCCACATGCCGGTAGAGAGCTGGAATCGCCTTCCGTGAGAAAAAGTGGCGTTTGGGAACCTGCTACTGAGGAACCGCCCAAGCAGGAGATGTTTTGGCCACGTGAGATACGCTTGAGACATATGTTGCAAATAGCAGCGGTGGGATCTGATGCACTCGTCTCAAAAAAGGCCCACACCAAAGAACTTTTGGAATAATGCGCAGAGACAGCAGCGCCCTGCACATGCGGAGCTCTGCAGTGTGATGCAGTCAGTGTGCTGCCCTTAGGCTGGCCCCTGGAGGGCATCCTGCCTCATTGGTGATGTGCCTCCTCCTCCTCCTCTTTCCTATCAGGCACCCACGTGGAGTCAGTGACCTCATCATCCCCTCCCTCCTCATCACTGGAGCAAATCTGGCAGTATGCTGTAGCAGGGGGGACATGACTGCCAGATTGCTGTCTTTCTTGGGCACCCCCTCTGTCTGGGCTCATGTTACTGCCTTCGTCTAGCTGAATACCATCATGGGAGCCTTCAAAACACTGGGCATCCTCCTGGAGCATGTACCCAACACTGTGGCCAAACAGTTCGAGGGACTCCTCAGGAGGACATGGTGGGGCTAGGAAAGGAGTCACTGATGCCATTGAGCCGAGGGAAGAGGCCGCGTTGGCAGCTGCTTTGCCAGATAAAGTACCCTGAGTCTGGGTGAGAGAGGATGAGGACCATGAGGATGGCTTGGTCATCCTCTCGATCAAGTCTTCCGCATGTTGCGGCTCAACGCGGCCAGCTGCCGAAAAAAAGGCCAAACATGTCCCGCGGCCACGTGCTGATGAGGATGCACCATGTCCACGACCAGCACTGTTGCCTCTAGACACAGAGCCTGCTTACCCTCTTTTATTGGCTTGTGACTGTCTGCCTCTCCTTGTTGGCCTTCCAGACATACTATTGGCCTGCAGTGAGCTGCACAAAACTGGGATGTATATATATATATATATATATATATACACATATATACATACACACACACACACATATACATTATATATATATATATATATATATATATATATATATATATATATATACGGATTATACTGCAGCTAGCAGAATCAACTGCCTGCCTGTAGTGTTATTAGTATGATAACACCTGCACTTGTCTTCAGGTAGCTATACTGTAGGTGCAACTGTGTAGGGTACACAGTACAGTAACTGGAAATACTTCAAGAGCCTACACAAGCACCTGGCTGCAGGTAGCTATACTGTAGGTGCAACTGTGCAGGGTACACAGTACAGTAACTGGAAATATTTCAAAGAGCCTACACAAGCACCTGGCTGCAGGTAGCTATACTGTAGGTGCAACTGTGCAAGGTACACAGTACAGTAACTGGAAATACTTCAAAGAGCCTACACAAGCACCTGGCTGCAGGTAGTTGTACTGTAGGTGCAACTCTGCGGGGTACTCAGTACAGTAACTGGAAACACTTCAAAGAGCCTACACAAGCACCTGGCTGCATCAGTCCGGAGGAAAGGAGGAGGAGAACACAGCAGTTGCGGCGGCTCATAATTTTCATTGATTGTGTCCCCCGCGCTCTGACCGCCATGTTAAGTGTCTGCCGCAGTGTGATTGGGTGTATGGGGGTCATGTGCGGAGGCGGGACTCCAGGGGCAACCACGGACAGACCCCCATATGCCCAATCACAGTGCGCCGAACACTGAACATGGCAGCCAGAGCGTGGGGGACACAGGAAATTAAAATTAGGAGGAGGCAGCCAGTAGTGACACACACTGGCACACAGCGCGGCCTCAAAATTTCACCCCCCTAAATGTTGGGCCCGGGGCCACGGCCCCCTCCACACCCCCCACGCTACGCCACTGGTTACAGGATAAGTCCATCCATCTACATAGACACTGTATACAGACATCATTGTCCCCATTCACCTTGCTGTTACTTGCAGTAACACAGGCTACAATACTTATAAGTAGGGATGGGCCGCGAACGCTCGGACCCGAATAACGTACCCCATTAAAGTCAATGGGACCCGAACATCAAATATCAAAACTGCCCATTTTGAAGGCTTAAATGCAAGTAATTAGGCATACAATGGTTATAGAGGTCCGGGTCCTGCCCTGGGGGACATGGATCAATAAAAAAAAAAAGTTTTTAAATGAGCAGTGATTTTTTGATTTTTAAAGCCTAAACATCAAAAAAATTCTTTCCAATATAGTGCCAGGGGGGTCCCTTTAGTCTAACTGTAAAGTGGCAGATCTGTATCATGTCTACAATCTGCTGCAGCATAAATCGAATTTATAAAGCCAAAAAAAATGACATTTTTCCTGCAAGCTGCCTCTATTTTGCTCAGCAACAGCTGGGGAGCCACTGTGTATGATGAGGCCACAATGTAGTGCACTGGGAACAAGATTAGAGATTTTTTGGATACATTCTGGTGTCACTTTGACTTTGGATAGAAGTAACAGGTGCGTTAAAATTGGTCTTTGGGTGTCAGTGGTGCCTTCCCACTGTAACCCTATAGAGGTAATCTTGATGAAAGCAAGAATTTGCCTTGCTGTAAAAAATTGCATTGAAATGCACCTGTCAAACAGGTGCAGAAAAATTACTCTTTGGGTGCCGGGGCGCCTTCCCACCGTAACCCTATATAGGTGCCTTTGATGAAGGCAAAAAAATTTGCAATGATATGCACCTGTCAGAAAAATTGGTCTTTGGGTGTTAATTGTGCCCATGAAACCTATACCAAAAACATTCTTCCAGGTTATATGATTGAACACCCTCAAAGCTAGGCAGCCTGCTGCCCCCCTTACAGTGCCAAGGGAACGTCTGCTTCTCCTTGTTGTTCTCCCAGACATTATTGGGGGGGAGGGGGTGGTGCTTATAAGCAAATATAAAGGAGAAGTTGAAATCTGTACGTAGATGCACTTTAATTTGAGTACTTACACTACACAGACACACTTCACGGATACAATATAATATACTGCAATATAATGTGCCAAACGTACAGTGATGCACAGAACTATATGGTGTTAAACTGGCAGTAACGCACATAGAAGTAAATGGTGTTAAACTGGCAGTAATGCACAAAACTATATGGCGTTAAACTTGTAGTAACGCACACAGAACTATATGGCGTTAAACTGGTAGTAACGCACGCAAAACAATATGGCGTTAAACTGGCAGTAACGCACGCAAAACTATATGGAGTGAAACTGGCAGTAACGCACACAAAACTATATGGCGTTAAACTGGCAGTAACATACGCAGTTGAAGTACCAACCTGGTGCTGGAAACCGAGATGCAGATGCTTTGTCTCGCAGACCTTAGAGGTGAGAAGAGGAGTCAGAGGATGTGACTGAAGGTGTGCGGGCCTTGTGCCAAGGCATGGCTCAGAAGATGAAGGGGGGTGTTGCCACTGAATCTATCGGAGTCCACCCCTCTGGGATACTCAGGCGCTACTGTGGGCTGACGCAAGTCTGAGGAGAAGGCCTACCTCAGCTGTCTAAAAGATTTAAGGAGGGATCAGGAGCCGGACCTGCTCTGCCATCTAGCAATTCAAGCCCTGAACAAGCAGGACCCTGGATTACTGGATTACTAAAAGTCCGGTGAATGGAGCGAAGATTGTACATAGGGAATGGAACCGATTACAGGGATGGAGTGTTGTATAGGGGAGGTCCTTCAGACGACAGAGATGGAAAGTGGGAGCTATTCCTTCCTGAGAAGCACCGTTCAACCATTTTGACCTCTTTGCATGATGATCATGGGCATTTAGGGACAGAAAGGACTTTCCACCTAATCAGAGATAGGTTCTACTGGCCTAATATGAGAGGAGAGATAGAGAGTTATTGTCACTCCTGTTTAGCCTGTATTCAGCGTAAAACATTACCAGTCAGAGCTGCTCCTATGGGATATTTGCAGAGCCAAGAGCCTTTAGAGTTGGTTTGCATTGACTTCCTGTGCCTGGAACCTGATACAGGTGGAAGAAATAGCATCCTGGTGGTGACTGATCACTTCACTCTTTATGCACAGGCCTATTCTACCAAAGATCAGAAGGCAAGCACTGTGGCTAAAGTTTTTTGTGCATTATGGGTTGCCTGTCCGTATTCACTTCGATCAAGGAAGAGACTTTGAGAGCCGACTAGTCCATCAGCTGTGCACTTTGCTGGGCATAAAAAAATCTCGGACCACGTCATACCACCCACAAGGGGATCCTCAGCCTGAGAGATTCAATCGAACTTTGTTGAATATGTTAGGGACTCTACCTCCGGAAAAGAAACGGCACTGGGGAAATCATATTGCCACCATGGTACATGCTTACAACAGTATCATGACTGACGCCACTGGTTATTCTCCATATTGCCTCATGTTTATGAGAAAAGCCTGTCTTCCTGTTGACTTAGTTTTTGGTACCTCAAATGACAACAATGTTGACGGATTACGGAAGAACCTGCAGCAAGCATATGAGAAAGCTATGGAACATACCTTAGCTAGGGAATCGAGAAACAAAAGGAACTTTGACTTAAAAGTGAGAATACGCGATTTGCAACCCAGAGATTGTGTCCTCTTGAACTTAGGGATACCAGGGAAACATAAGCTGGCAGATCGATGGTGACCGCAACCTTATGTTATTTGTAAACAAGTTCCTGGGCTACCAGTCTACCAAATCAGACCTGAAGAAGAAAGAGGGCCTCTGAAGATGTGGCATCAAAACCATCTGCTTCCCTTGAATGAGGCATTAAGAGTACTTCAAGTACCCCTTTCGTCCCTGTGACGGAACGTCCCACACTCCGCTTAAGTGCTTCCGTCAGTATATCGCTTCCCAAGTCCTGGAACACGAGACCAATGGATCTGGCTATAGTAACCCCCAGGAACCAGACAACACCAGTCTTGGAGTACATCAGGAATAGCCTTCTTTTTTTTGAGATCTTACACAAATATATACACCAGGATGACAATACAAACTGTAACCAGAAACCTAATTAACATATGCTAATTACTAATCCTTTAACCAGACAAGGTGACTCCGTGCCCACCTAGCCATTGTTGTGATTATTCAGGATTTCACTACAGGTCAGACTTGTCACTGAGCTTCACACAGTAGATTATACAATATCATAAGTATAAACACAGGGCACCTTCTCACAATAGCAGGAGCTCCAGTAGGAATCGGCCAGTCTCCTGCATTGTACAGATGCCATGTGATCAGCTCTTTCAATTAACATGTTGAGTTCAGAATCAAACAAACCAAGAATAGTCTTTACATATATATTAGGAGATATTGTGGATAAATATTACTGTCCCATTTTAGGTAATCCAAGTCATATTTTCTCAGTCACCCTGTGCCTCTAATGGACACATGATCACTTAGAAATAGGAGGTGCATGGGGAAATAACGGTTTTCCAACCTTTCCGAGGGATTCTGGGTTCCACGGGCCCTCCCATCACAGTCCCCTCCAAAGCGAACTTCACAGAGGACTCGTTCACAGAAACAAATGTCTATTCCTTCTGTTTTGTCAGAAGAGGATGAAGATGAGGAAGATTACGTACCACCTCAAGTTACTAGCTCTACTGTATCATCAGGAAGGAGGAGAGGTGATGAAGAAGAAGAGGAAGATGTGGTGGCTGTGCCCTTTTGGCTGTGCCTTGCAGAGAATGGACCTGAAGCTGGGATTATGAAGGAGAAAGGGGGAAAAAGGCCAACTAAAGTGTGGCCTGGAGGGACAACTGGAGCGACTAAGACTACACGTAGATCTCTCAGCCCGGAATTGGAGATTCTACCATCTTTCAGAGAAGCTGATAGAATAAAAATTGAGAGTACCAGCCCAACTTCTGAGAAGGAAACTAGAGATTTTATATATTTTTCTGATGAACCGTTGCCAGCACCCTGCCTTTGGCCAATCATGGCTCTCACAGCAGATCGCGCTGTGATTGGCCAAAACATGCAGGTCAGTTGCAAGCTTTGGCCAATCAGCAGTCGTCAATGCATTGCGATCTCGCAGTGGATTATGGAGTTGCTCCGCAGCACTCGAATTTGCAGCGAACGCCCCATATGTTCGTTTGTTCTGCAAACAAATGAACACCCGATGTTCGAGTAAAATTTATGTTTGACTCGAACATTGAGACCATCCCTACCCCACACCATCCCCCAATCTCTGCTGTCCATTCAGCCTGAAATGTCTTATGCCCCGTACACACGGTCGGACTTTGTTCGGACATTCCGACAACAAAATCCTAGGATTTTTTCAGTCGGATTTTGGCTCAAACTTGTCTTGCATACACACGGTCGGACAAAGTTGTCGGAAAATCCGATCGTTCTGAACGCGGTGATGTAAAACACGTACGTCGGGACTATAAACGGGGCAGTGGCCAATAGCTTTCATCTCTTTATTTATTCTGAGCATGCGTGGCACTTTGTCCGTCGGATTTGTGTACACACGATTGGAATTTCTGACAACGGATTTTGTTGTCAGAAAATTTTATATCCTGCTCTCAAACTTTGTGTGTCGGAAAATCCGATGGAAAATGTGTGATGGAGCCTACACACGGTCGGAATTTCCGACAAGGTCCTATCACACATTTTCCATCGGAAAATCCGACCGTGTGTACGGGGCATTATAGTTGCAGAAATCACTTCTGTTATCCAACAGTCTCCTAAAATTCTCAACAAGCTGAAATACAGTGCCTTGAAAAAGTATTCATACCCCTTAAAATTTTCCATATTTTGTCATGTTACAACCAAAAACGTAAATGTATTTTATTGGCATTTTATTGGATAGACCAACACAAAGTGACACATAATTGTGAAGTGGAAGGAAATAACTGGTTTTCAAAATTTTTTACAAATAAATATCTGAAAAGTGTGGCGTGCATTTATATTAAGCCCATTTTGGTGATGTCTCAAACAGCTTTGCACATCTAGAGAGTGAAATTTTTGCCCATTCTTTTTTGCACAATAGCTAAAGCTCTGTCAGATTGGATGGAGAGCATCTGTGAACAGCAATTTTCAAGTCTTGTCACAGATTCTCGAATGGAAGTCTGGACTTTAACGGGGCCATTCTAACATATAAATATGCTTTGATCTAAACCATTCCATTGTAGCTCTGGCTGTATGTTTAGGGTCGTTGTTCTGCTGGAAGGTGAACCTCCGCCTTAGTCTCAAGTTGTTTGCAGACAGGTTTTCTTCTAAGATTGTCCTGTATTTGGCACCATCCATCTTCCCATCAACTCTGACCAGCTTCCCTGTCCCTGTTGAAGAAAAGCATCCCCACAACATGATGCTGCCACCACCACCATGTTTCACGGTGGGGATGGTGTGTTCAGGGTGATGTGCAGTGCTCATCTTCCGCCACACATAGCGTTTTGTTTTTTAGGCCAAAAAGTTAAAGTTTGGTCTCATCTGACCAGAGCACCTTCTTCCAAATGTTTGCTGTGTCCCTCACATGGCTTCACGTAAACTGCAAACAGGACTTCTTATGGCTTTCTTTTAACAATGGCTTTCCTCTTGCCACTCTTCCATAAAGGCCAGATTTGTGGAGAGCACGACTAATAGTTGTTCTGTGGACAGATTCTCCCACCTGAGCTGTGGATCTCTGCAGCTCCTCCAGAATTACCATGGACCTCTTGGCTGCTTCTCTGATTAATGCTCTCCTTGCCCGGCCTGTCAGTTTAGGTGGACGGCCATGTCTTGTTAGGTTTGCAGTTGTGCCATACTCTTTTCATTTTCGGATGATGGATTGAACAGTGCTCCGTAAGATGTTCAAAGCTTGGGATATTTTTTTATAACCTATCCCTGCTTTAAACTTCTCCATAACTTTATCTCTGACCTGTCTGGTGTGTTCCTTGGCCTTCATGATGCTGTTTGTTCACTAAGGTTCTCTAACAAACCTCTGAAGGCTTCACAGAACAGCTGTATTTATACTGAGATTACATTTCACACAGATGCACACCAAACTTTTCAGATATTTATTTGTAAAAACAATTGAAAACCATTTATCATTTTCCTTCCACTTCACAATTATGTGCTACTTTGTGTTGGTCACATAAAATCCCAATAAAATACATTTACGTTTTTGGTTGTAAAATGACAAAATGTGGAAAATTTCAAGGGGTGTGAATACTTTTTCAAGGCACTGTATATGTCCTTTTGCTCTCTAGGAACGGTTTAGGCTTTCGACAGAGGTAGGTATTAAATTCAGCATAATTTTACACTAAGGCCCTTTCAGATGGGGTGGATTCTGTTCCGATCAATAGGGGATCAGCTCAGAGATCCCCTGGTGATCGGAGTAGAGCGGGTGGATGACACATCAGTGTTCACTCAGTTTCTGTAGAATGGACATTTTCTTTTAGCACACCCGATCAGACCTGGAGGTAGGCGGGTGTATACTCTCCTGTCCATAGGGATACATGCACCTCCAGATCAGGTGAACTTGAAAAACTGACAGGCAGACCTGATCAGATCACCCGTGTGAAGGGGCCTAAGCTGCCAACCTATTAGATACATTAACAGTTCCTAACATTAAAGTGTTATAGGACTCCACATTCACTATATCTGGTCTCCTACAGTGCACAGATCGTGGAAATGCAATTATTGTAGTAAATATAAACTGCTAAATACCTTTTCTAATCAGCAGTATATAGCAGTCTTGTAACTTCTATCAGTGTCTGGTTAAAGCTTGTAGGAGGAGTTCACATTCTGTCCTATCAGGCTGCAGGACCCCTGACCCTCTGTCTGAGATGAAGTCTTCTGAGACGAAATGCGTCAGTAAGCTCTACTGAAGCCAGTGCTTTTTACTTCAAGTGCTTTTTTACCTACTAAAATGTGAGTGCAATTCCCTTTTTTTTTACAATAAATATTTTCTGTTTTCAAATGGAATTGCACTATGTGCCTTCCCTTTTTTTTCCTTAACCACTTGCCATCCGAGCCATAGTAATATGACGGCTGCAGGAACCCTCTGACCCTCCGGGCGGCCGTCATATGACGTCCTCGGCTTCCCGGCATTGTAGAAAGCGCGCGCGCAGCGGCTGTAATGTCCACCGGGCACCTACAATTGCTCATCACAGAGCAGGGACGTGGATCTGTGTGTGTAAACACACAAATTCACGTCCTGTCAGGGGAGAAGAGACCGATCCGTGTGTTCCTTGTATATAGGAACACCGATCGGTCACTTTCCCTAGTCAGTCCACTCCCCCCACATTTAGAATCACTCCCTAGGGAACACATTTAACCCCTTGATCACCCCCTAGTGTTAACCCCTTCCCTGCCAGTGACATTTTTGCAGTAAACAGTGCATTTTTATAGCACCGATCGCTGTATAAATGCCAATGGTCCCAAAAATGTGTCAAAAGTGTCCAATCTGTCTGCTGCAATGTGGCACTCCAGATAAAAATCGCAGATCACCGCCATTACTAGTAAAAAAAAAAAAAAATGACATAAATCATTAACCTATTTTGTAGATGCTATAACTTTTGCGCAATCCAAACAATATACGCTTATTGCGATTTTTTTTACCAAAAATATGTAGAATAATACATATTGGCCTAAACTAAGAAAAAAATGTGTTTTTCAAAAAAATAAATTGGGATATTTATAATAGCAAAAAGTAAAAAATATTGTGTTTTTTTTTTTAAATCTTTTTTTTCGGTTTATAGTGCAAAAAATAAAAAGTGCAGAGGTGATCAAATACCACCAAAAGAAATTTCTATTTGTGGGGAAAAAAATGATCAAAATTTAATTTGGGTACAGTGTCGCACAACCGCACAATTGTCATTTAAAATGTTACAGCGCTGCAAGCTGAAAATTGGCCTGGGCAGGAAGGGGGTGAAAATGCCTGGTACTGAAGTGGTTAACTACATCACTCTGGAGTATTTACCCATCTGGCTTTCCATTTAAAAACGAATCCCATTGAGGTCTACTGTCTGAGTCCACTGTTCACCAGGAGGTCCAAACTGCAGAGGCAGCCTTCCCTGGGTGTATTACACCATAAAGCTAGATTGTACACCTATTTGAGTTCAATCTCTCTGGTAAGCTTCTGATCTGTCTGGTGGTGGATCAACTATCAAAGTTTTTTGGGACGTCTTTTTGTTTTCAATTTACATGGAGATTCAGTCTATTTTTTATCACGTTCTGGACACTTTCACCCATATATATATATATATATATACTGTCTGTTTGATGAAACACCTTCATTGACATCTACCTATGTCATATATTCTTTGAATATTATCAACAATAATATTATTGTTTCGAACTATTTTTTGTGTAAACGTTCGAGTTCACTTTAACCACTTGCTGTCCGTGCTATAGCCGAATGACAGCCACAGCGCGGACCTGAATTTTCAGGAGGCCGTCATATGATGTAAACAAAAGGTCGGTAATCTGACAGCGTGAGGAGAAAAAAAAGCCGATCACCCGCTTATGTGCAAGGGACATCGGTCCCGAAGAGGAAGAAGCAATTCTACCTCATCTGTGCCCACCAGTATCCCCTGCCAGTGCCACCTGCCAGTGCCCACAGTGCCCACCAGTGCCACCTATCAATGCCCATGAGTGCCACCTATCAATGCCCACCAGTGGTGCCAATCAGTGCCACCTAGCAGTGCTGCCTATCAGTGTAACCAACCAGGACCCATCATTGCCCATCACTGCCACCCATCAGTGCCCATCACTGCCACCTATCGGTGCCCATCAGTGCAGCCTCATCAGCATACATCAATGGAGGAGAAAAATTACCTGTTTGCAAAATTTTATAACAATATATAAAAAAAATATATATATTTTTTTAACTTCGGTCTTTTTAAATTTAAAAAAAAAAAAAAAAACGCAGAGGTGACCAAATACCACCAAAAGAAAGCTCTATTTGTGGGAAAAAGACAATAAAAATTTCATTTGGGTACAGTGTTGTATGACCGCGCAATTGTCATTCAAAGTGCATCAGCGCTGAAAGTTGAAAATTGGTCTGGACAGGAGGGGGGTTTAAGTGCCCAGTAAGCAAGTGGTTAATAGTGTATGTATATGTATATACACTTCCTTGTTTCTGTTTATGTAGAGACTTCACATCAGTGCTGCACATACATATTTGTTTTTACTTTCCACATTTTGTAATTGATCACCTGCTGTGCTGGCTGTTACTCCACTATTTTAAAGAGACAGCGCGGCATATTCCCTTTGTTTTCCACATATCACTCTCCCAAAAAAAAAAAACACCTCTCTAGCAATACACACCAAACTGGGCATGTGCAAAGTGACCCCAAGGCTCTGTTCTATCAGGAGATAGATTGGGAACTGTGAAAAAAGGGGAGGCTCAAATAGCCTTTTTACACAATGCAGAGGATTAACCCCTTAGGTTCCACAGTGAGTATAACAAGCATGTTTTACTGCATTTACAGACTGATTTTACTGTTGTGGGGTTAGCAACAGTTTAAGCTGGGAACTTTTTATCAGTGTTCACAAGAAAGTCTCATTCCTGAGTATTGACAACTTTACATTTAATTACTGAGAGGCTCAAAATAGAATACACGGGGGGGTGTGACCAACTGCCGAGCTGAATGGAAGCCTGACTCCTCAGCACCTGCACTGAACGGGGACACGATCGCCAGCAACACTAACCTGAGCAGCAAATATGACTCACCAAGCGAAAAGAATACCGTCAGCCGAGAAAGCCGACAGATTTCTTTACTCTGCCTCCCGGAGGCCTTATCCAAGATGGCGCACGCGATCGCTCACCGTGCGGAGAACGGGCCTACACTGATCTGCCTGATGCAGATACATACACAATCCTACCACAGGACAACACCTCGGACCCCGCTGCATCATCTGGTCTGTCTTCCACACCAAATAGCCCAGCAAAATCGTGGATGCGACTGGATACAGATACCCAGGCTTCTGAGGTAAGGCCTGCATTAGAGAATCTCCACATACAGACGCCTGTGTCATCTCCTATATCAGCCTTCCCCACTTCCAACCAGAATGTAATTGATACTATGCTGAAAGAAAAGCTGATTTCTCTACATAGCTCACTACACAATGACATTTTCTCTATGTTCTCAGCATTTAAATCTGGGGTGATATGTATGGGGCACAAAGTAGGCCGCATTGAGCAGCAGCTGGGCACTGTGACTGAAACAGTTAATGACCTAGTGAATGCACACGATTACACTAGAGAGGAACATCAGTGGGTGCGAGCCAAAATGGCAGACCTCGAGGACAGATCGAGACGCAACAACGTGAAAGTACGCGGTATACCCGAAACTGTCTTACCAGCTGATCTGAATTCGTATGCCAGAAAGCTGATATCATCGCTCCTACCAGACCTCCCTCCTGTGGAGACCATCATCGACCGCATTCACTGCCTACCAAAGCCTCCTCATCTCCCCGTGGAGATACCCGTGACACTTCTTTCATACCAAGAATATGCTCCTAGCCACAACAAGACGTCTCGACCAACTACCTCCACCTTACTCGAAGCTACAACTTTTTGCTGACTTCTCCCAATACACCCGCCAACAGCGACGCCAACTTCAGACCATCACCAAACCTCTGAACAACCACAAGATCCCATACCAATGGGGATTCCCGACCAAACTATTGGTCACCAAGAATGGGGTGAAGTACAGTATCCACACAGTGGAAGAAGGAATCCAACTGCTCAGGAAATGGAAAATCCTTCCAGATTCAGATGCCTCTACTCAGATGAAACACCCAGTAAAACCCCCATCCCTCATCAAGGGACCCCGATCCAGCTCAGCCACATAAAGATGAGGTTAGTGACACCATGGTACCATGCTCGCATATGCACCCCGATTCAGTGCCTGCTCGTTGCAGACAACTCACAAACTAATTCCCCCATAACTTGCACAGTAGTCTATTTGACATACTACTGACCCCTCTTCTTCCCCTGTCATTTCTACTGCTGTTTTGCATTAACTGATACCTCCCTGTCTACTTCCCCACATATCCTACCCTGGAGAGCAGGGCTTTCACACTGGAGTGATGCGCTGGCAGGACGGTAAAAAAAGTCCTGCCAGCAGCATCTTCGGAGCTGTGAAGGAGCGGAGTGTATACCGCTCCTTTACCGCTCCTGCCCATTGAAATCAATGGGACGGCACGGCTATACTGCCGGCAAAGCGCCTCTGTAGAGGCGCTTTGCGGTGGTATTTAACCCTTTCTCGCCCGCTAGCGGGGGTAAAACCGCCCCGCTAGCGGCCGAATACCGACAGTAAAACGCCGCTAATAATAGCGGCGTTTTACCACCGATGCCGCCCCCGCCCCAGTGTGAAAGGGCTCTTACATAAATCAAAAAGACACTGGAATAACAGCATAAAAGTAATAAAAATGATATGCACAATCAATACTCTTTAAATAGAAAAGTCCATAAGTAGTGGTAGTGACTCTATTCCCAGTTTGTGTGCAAGGAAATCTTGCAAACAGTGAATGCATACACTTGTGAAGAAAAACCACCACCAAGTAAAGGGGTGGCTTACCAAATCGTTTGAACACGTCAGAGCATACGCTCTGCGTGTCAAACAGGCTTGAGTATAATTGGATGGACCCTGGATCAATGTCGTCGGACAGATGTAGGCAGATGGCAGCCAGGTGGAATCACGGGAAATGTAGTACCACAGGCAGACCGAAGCACAAAAATCCATAAGCATATAGAGAGTATCAAAGAGGAAAATGAAAAAGGACCATAGCATAATTCCGTAAAACAAGAATGAATTTAATAGATGAAAATAACTCACATAGATGTGCGTAAAAACAGTGCTGGTATAAAATCAATTAGGCAGCAGTGGGGACCGTACCGACGCGTTTCGTCTCCACTGACATCGTCTAGGGTGTCCATCCACTGCTGCTCATTACATATTTATAAAAGATATGGCCCCCATCATGAGAGCCAAGCCCACAAACCATTGCGGCATATGTGGAAAATACTTCTGGTATATTCAAAATGGCGATCTAGCGTGCGTTCCACAACGCTCACTAGATACTATGGATGCGTCTAACAGGAAGGACACTGAGGAGGAGGCGGCACGGCATGGACTATACACTCCCTCTAAGTGATGATGGATGGATGTGGAGTGACGTCACGCATCCAACTGGACGTCAAGACATGCGCACATCCGACCAAGGGTGCCGTCCCAAACAAAAGCAAGTGTGTGTGTCACACTCACACCTAACGTGCGCTCCACGTCATGACTGGCATGTAGCTGCACGTGACCCATCTGGTAAGAGACGGAACGGGCAGATGCCGCTCTGATAAATGTAATGGAATCACAAACACGGGCATGTGACGGGTCACATGTGTGACTACACACATGAAATAGTTATAGGGCGGAAATAAAGGAATGTTGGAAACATCTAAACTGAAACAAAAAATGAAAAAAATGAACAAAATAAAAAATTCATTATAATATAAATTGTAAACGAATGGCTGCAAAATGTAGCCCCCTATTGGCATCCAAAAATGAAAATAAAAATAAGAAATATACAAAAAAAGTGTAGGCCTAAAATTAGGCACTATAGGATTTGTCCTATAGGGAAAACTAGTAATGATAAAATGAAATAAAAAATAAAATAAACATTTTTATCTAAAGTTTACAATGACGCTGCCTTGTCCTCCTCTCTCCCACCAGAAATGTTATCTGCCTTGATTATTACGTTGCTGAAGCCGGGGAAGGAACCCACGTGTGCACAAAATTTCTGACCCATCTCCCTGCTCAACCTTGACACTAAAATATATGCCAAACTCATAGCTAATCGATTGATAGACCTAATGCCCTTACTCATACACAGAGATCAGTCAGGTTTCACAAAGGGTAGACAAACCTTTGATGCAACCCGCAGAATTATCAACATCATACACAGTGCTGGGTCGACTCAGACGCCTTCTCTGCTTCTTTCCCTGGATGCAGAGAAGGTGTTTGATAGTCCATTGGCAATACATGCGAGCGACCCTTATTAAGTTTGGATTCCAGGGACCCATTCTGTCCGCTATTAATGGCACTATACTCTTCCCCATTGGCACAGGTTTACACTTCTGAAATGCTATCCAAACCATTCTCTATCACCAATGGAACCCGCCAAGGATGTCCTTTGTCGCCACTCATTTTTAATCTAGTGATGGAACCCCTGGCAGAGCATGTTAGAACCAATCGTGAAATATCAGGTTTCAAAATCGGCACCATCGAGCGTAAAATAAATATTTTTGCGGATAATGCGATAATGATGATTACAAACCACCTTTCTTCCCTGGCTTCGGTTCAATCTCTTTTGCAAAGATTTAGCAATGTCTCTTACTACAAGGTGAATGAACACAAATCATACATTCTGGACATAGGTCTTGACACAATCACTAGCAACCTCCTCAGGAACATTTATCCCTATCCCTGGGCAGACAATGGGATACCCTACCTAGGTATCACATTTACTAAATCTACAAAAGGTCTATTTGCCCATAACTACACCAACATTAAACAAATACTGATCCAAGAAATGACAAAAATTGCTAAACATGAATTTTCGTGGGCAGGGCGCCTGGCGGCTTTTAAAATGATGGTACTGCCCAGATTATTGTACATCTTCCGTACACTCCCTATACCTCCTATCACAATCTTATCTCAACTCCTTACAATCCATTCTAACCCATTATGTCTGGCAAGGTAAAAAAATCGAGATGCAGCCATGAGAAACTTATCAAACACAGATCTGTAGGATGGATGGGGCACGTTGATATCAGAGACTACTATATAGCCTCCATACTTTCACAAATGAGGGAATGGATGTTCTCAAAACCCTCCACACTCTGGAGTGATATAGAAAACACCATGACACCGGGAACAAACCTCTCTGACTGGCTATTTAGCATGACCACCAAGAGTTTTCAACTAAGCCTTTACCCTACCATACAAGCCTCTGTTAAGGTTTGGAGAATAATACACTACACCAAATGGACAAATCTCCTGACTAAACCAATACCCGTCCACGTTAGGATTTTACGTCTACTGACTCCAGACTTACACATCCCAAACTGGATAACAGACCGAGTGACTCTCACACACGAACTACGATCATTGGTTGCTAATAAATCATTTTCACATGCTCAAAAGCAATTCAAAGCTCCTGTCAAAGATTACTTTACTTACTATAGATTACAACAAAGTCTAGCGGCAAACCCCTTCCTAGAAGGATCTTTGCCATTAAATATATGGAATTATTTTTTCTCTGACAAAACACAAAGCTAGGGGGACCTCTGTCATTTATTCAATTTTGCAAGAAAAAGACACGTTTCAAAAATCCAAACCCCTCTGCGACTGGGAAACTGATATACAAAAACACTTCTGACCAGCAATGGCAAACAGCAATCAAATCTATGTATAAATACATGTCCTGCACCTTCCTATGGCAACTCACACAAAAGATACTGATGAGATGGTATATGACACCAGTCAAAGTGGCAAAATTCCACTCACATACTACACATGATTGCTGGAGAGAATGCAACTTGCCGGGCACACTTATACATATTTTTTGGTCCTGCCCACATATTCGACAACTTTGGACTGAAGTTGAGATATTGTTACGAGACGTACTGCAACTCTCTATCTCACTAACTCCTCAACTAGCTATCCTCAACTTGACCATTGATGACATACCATCAAACCTTCGACTCGTAACCACACACATTCTCTTGGCAACTAAACTTCTGATCGCCAGAAAATGGAAGATAAAAGATGTCCCCAGACTTATAGACATAGTTTCATTGGTACAAACTCATTGTACCTATGAGACTATCCTTTCTCATGGGAAACATACACACACTGATCTCATGAGACTCTGGAAACCATGGAACCTCTGGTACACAAAAAGATACAATCTTTGGCTGATACATGTTAAGCTACAATCCTCCTATTGATTCTCTCTGCCCCCCCTCACTCCTCTCCCTCCCTCCCTTATTGCATCTCCTGCCCTCCTCTCCTTCACCCCCTCCTTCACCTTCTCTTTATTTGTCTCCTATGCATTATACGATTGATATACTGTATCTTCTGCTAATATTACCTTTGTTAGATTTACAACTATTAGCATACCTTAAGCTGGAAATTTTCACACCTTGTTAGGTTTGTACCTTTTACAGATCCAGTTCAGTAATATGTCCTTTATAAAATGTTTATTACATTTCATTTATGTACTTTCATAAATGTATGTTTGAACAAAATCAATAAAAAAAAAAAAAAAAAAGTACCGACGTACAGCTACGGTGGTTTGCGGCAAGTGGTTAAAGCGGACCTTCAGTCATTTTTTTTCAACTTTCCATCTATTAAATCTTCTGCCCTTGTTGTTTTAACTTAGTAAAACATTTTTTTTTTTCTGCCAGTAAATACCTTATACAGCCCAAAACAAAAAAAAAGAATACACAATACAAGGTATAATGTGCTTTGGGCAACATAAACATTCAATTAGGACAAAGTATACATTGATTTATATTTTATACCTGAAAGCCCAGCAGTTTGCAGAGTTTTTATGATTACCTCTTTTTCTGCACTTTCGCCTCCAGAAATAAATCCCGATCCCAACTCCAATTATAGAGACCACAGTAGAGACCACAGTAATAGAGACCACAGTGATCACAGTAGACGATGTTTCTATATCTGTAAAATAAAATAATTAATGATAAGCAACTGTCTTTTTAACACATCCTATAAATAGGAGTTCACATGATTTGGATGACCAGAGAGGAATTTGAAAGAGATGAAAGAACAATCTCACTGGTGAACTACCCAATAAAATAAAACACTAAACCTGAGTTTATGATAGCACCCTTCTATACAATAAGTACAGCGTTGCACAGCCATTCATGTGAATGACAGGCTGTACGCTGCAACTGGGCTGCCCAGGTGGAGGAAGTACATTGGGAATCATGCTAAAGAGGCACATCTGGCCCGTGTGCATGAGGCCTAATACAGCAGTGTTTTGGCCACAGCTTTAATTAAAGGTTAACTCCATTTGCAACATGTTACCCAGGGACGTGCAGTTTGGCAAAGCCTCATCTGCCTTGAACATTATAAATAATAAAATTAAAAAAAACAAGATCGAGTTTTGAGGGTCGTGGCTTGGCGACCTGGGGGGGGGGGGGGGGTTAGGTAGCTGAAGTCCTACCCCACCATTGGTCAGTTTGAGGCACCTATCATCAATGGTTTCAGAGATATGGGGCTCCTTGCACAGCCTGTCAGAAGCTACATACAGAGCAGCCAGTTTAAATACAAGCTGGCACACACTGTTTGCAGCAGACTGAGAAGATGAGCTCACAGTGCCTCTCCTCACTTCTTGTCAGAGGCACTGAGCTCAATGGATAGCTTTGAGCTTTGGACCAATGGTAAAGTACTATTGGCTCCAGCTGTTCAATAAAACTGCTGCAGTGGAGGCACGCCTCTCACTGCAGTGTCATAGAAGGGGGCACATGTCTAAAAGAGCCCTCTTAACTACAAGGAAATACATGTGTTTGTGTGTCTAAGATTTACCCACAATCCCATGTTTTTCTCACACAGTTAAGAGTAGGGATGAGCCGAACACCCCCCTGTTCGGTTCGCACCAGAACATGCGAACAGGAAAAAAATTCGTTCAAACACGCGAACGCAGTTAAAGTCTATGGGACACGAACATGAATAATCAAAAGTGCTAATTTTAAAGGCTAATATGCAAGTTATTGTCAATAAAAGTGTTTGGGGACCCGGGTCCTCCCCCAGGGGACATGAATCAATGCAAAAAAAAGTTTTAAAAACAGCCGTTTTTTCAGGAGCAGTGATTTTAATAATGCTTAAAGTCAAACAATAAAAGTGTAATATCCCTTTAAATTTCATACCTGGGGGGTGTCTATAGTATGCCTGTAAAGGGGCGCATGTTTCCCGTGTTTAGAACAGTCTGACAGCAAAATGACATTTTGAAGGAAAAAACACATTTAAAACTACTGCGGCTATTGCATTGCCGACAATACACATAGAAGTTCATTGATAAAAACGGCATGGGAATTCCCCACAGGGCAACCCCGAACCAAAATTAAAAAAAAAAAATGATGTGGGAGTCCCCCTAAATTCCATACAAGGCCCTTCAGGTCTGGTATGGATATTAAGGGGAACCCCAGCCAAAATTTAAAAAAAAAATTGACGTGGGGTTCCCCCTAAATTCCATACCAGACCCTTCAGGTCTGGTATGGATTTTAAGGGGAACCCCGCGCCAAAAAAAAAAAACAAAACGGCGTGGGGTCCCCCCAAAAATCCATACCAGACCCTTATCCGAGCACGCAACCTGGCAGGCCGCAGGAAAAGAGGGGGGGACGAGAGTGCGCCCCCCCCCCTCCTGAACCGTACCAGGCCACATGCCCTCAACATTGGGAGGGTGCTTTGGGGTAGCCCCCCAAAACACCTTGTCCCCATGTTGATGAAGACAAGGGCCTCATCCCCACAACCCTGGCCGGTGGTTGTGGGGGTCTGCGGGCAGGGGGCTTATCGGAATCTGGAAGCCCCCTTTAACAAGGGGACCCCCAGATCCCGGCCCCCCCCCTGTGTGAAATGGTAAGGGGGTACTCACCCCTACCATTTCACTAAAAAACTGTCAAAAATGTTAAAAATGACAAGAGACAGTTTTTGACAATTCCTTTATTTAAATGCTTCTTCTTTCTTCCTTCATCTTCTTCTTCTTCTGGTTCTTCTGGCTCTTCTGGTTCTTCCTCCGGCGTTCTCGTCCAGCATCTTCTCCGCGGCGTCTTCTATCTTCTTCTCCTCGGGCCGCTCCGCACCCATGGCATGGGGGGGGAGGCTCCCGCTCTTCTCTTCATCTTCTTCTCTTCTTCATCTTCTTCTTCATCTTCTTCTTCTTCTTCTCTTCTTCCTTCTTCTCTTCTTCATGTCTTCTCCGGGCCGCTCCGCAGCCATGCTGTGGCATGGAGGGAGGCTCCCGCTGTGTGACGGCGTCTCTTCGTCTGACGGTTCTTAAATAACGGGGGGCGGGGCCACCCGGTGACCCCGCCCCCCTCTGACGCACGGTGACTTGACGGGACGTCACGGGGAATGCCACAGGGAAGTCCCGTCATGTCACCGTGCGTCAGAGGGGGGCGGGGTCACCGGGTGGCCCCGCCCCCCGTTATTTAAGAACCGTCAGACGAAGAGACGCCGTCACACAGCGGGAGCCTCCCTCCATGCCACAGCATGGCTGCGGAGCGGCCCGGAGAAGACATGAAGAAGAGAAGAAGGAAGAAGAGAAGAAGAAGAAGAAGATGAAGAAGAAGATGAAGAAGAGAAGAAGATGAAGAGAAGAGCGGGAGCCTCCCCCCCATGCCATGGGTGCGGAGCGGCCCGAGGAGAAGAAGATAGAAGACGCCGCGGAGAAGATGCTGGACGAGAACGCCGGAGGAAGAACCAGAAGAGCCAGAAGAACCAGAAGAAGAAGAAGATGAAGGAAGAAAGAAGAAGCATTTAAATAAAGGAATTGTCAAAAACTGTCTCTTGTCATTTTTAACATTTTTGACAGTTTTTTAGTGAAATGGTAGGGGTAAGTACCCCCTTACCATTTCACACAGGGGGGGGCCGGGATCTGGGGGTCCCCTTGTTAAAGGGGGCTTCCAGATTCCGATAAGCCCCCCGCCCGCAGACCCCCACAACCACCGGCCAGGGTTGTGGGGATGAGGCCCTTGTCTTCATCAACATGGGGACAAGGTGTTTTGGGGGGCTACCCCAAAGCACCCTCCCAATGTTGAGGGCATGTGGCCTGGTACGGTTCAGGAGGGGGGGGGGCGCACTCTCGTCTCCCCCTCTTTTCCTGCGGCCTGCCAGGTTGCGTGCTCGGATAAGGGTCTGGTATGGATTTTTGGGGGGACCCCACGCCGTTTTTTTTTTTTTTTTTTGGCGCGGGGTTCCCCTTAAAATCCATACCAGACCTGAAGGGTCTGGTATGGAATTTAGGGGGAACCCCACGTCAATTTTTTTTTTAAATTTTGGCTGGGGTTCCCCTTAATATCCATACCAGACCTGAAGGGCCTTGTATGGAATTTAGGGGGACTCCCACATGATTTTTTTTTTTTTTATTTTGGTTCGGGGTTGCCCTGTGGGGAATTCCCATGCCGTTTTTATCAATGAACTTCTATGTGTATTGTCGGCAATGCAATAGCCGCGGTAGTTTTAAATGAGTTTTTTCCTTCCAAATGTCATTTTGCTGTCAGACTGTTCTAAACACGGGAAACATGCGCCCCTTTACAGGCATACTATAGACACCCCCCAGGTATGAAATTTAAAGGGATATTACACTTTTATTGTTTGACTTTAAGCATTAATAAAATCACTGCTCCTGAAAAAACGTCCGTTTTTAAAACTTTTTTTTGCATTGATCCATGTCCCCTGGGGCAGGACCCGGGTCCCCAAACACTTTTTATGACAATAACTTGCATATAAGCCTTTAAAATTAGCACTTTTGATTTCTCCCATAGACTTTTAAAGGGTGTTCCGCGGCATTCGAATTTGCCGCGAACACCCCAAATTGTTCGCTGTTCGGCGAACTTGCGAACAGCCAATGTTCGAGTAGAACATGAGTTCGACTCGAACTCGAAGCTCATCCCTAGTTAAGAGGGAGAATCTGCTGCTGTTGAAAAGGTACTGTTTTAATCACTTCAGTCCCGTAAGGATTTGCCCCCTTAATGACTAGAGCACTTTTTGCAAAACGGCACTGCGTCGCTTTAACTGATAATTGCGTGGTCGTGCGACGTTCTACCCAAACAAAATTGACGTCCTTTTTTTCCCACAAATAGAGCTTTCTTTTGGTGGTATTTGATCACCTCTGTGGTTTTTATATATTATTTATTTATTTTTTGCACTATAAACAAAAAAAGAGGACAATTTTTTTTTTAAAAAGCAATTTTTTTACTTTTTGCTATAATAAATACCCCCCCCCCCCCAAAAAAAAAAAATTCCTCAGTTTAGGCCGATATATATTTTCTACTTTTTTTTGGTAAAAATAAAATAATAAGCGTATATTGATTGGTTTGCGCAAAAGTTATAGCTTCTGCAAAATAGGGGATAGATTTATGGCATTTTTATTATTCATTTTATTTTTTACTAGTATGGGCAGTGAACAGCAAGTTCTATTGGGACTGCGACATTGTGGCGGAAAGATCAGACACTTTTAACACTCTTTTGGGACCATTGCCATTTTTACAGCGATCAGAGCTAAAAATAGGCACTGATTATTGTATAAATGTCACTGGCAGGGAGGGGGTTAACACTAGGAGGCATTTAAGACGTTAGGTGTGTCCTAGGGAGTGATTCTAACTGTGGGGGGATGGGACTGCCTAAAGGAGAAGAAATATCGCTGTTCATACTTAGTATGAACAACAGATGTGTCTCCTCACCCCTGACAGAACAGAGATCTGTCTGTTCACATTGACAGACCTCCGTTCTGTGTCTCTCAGGATCGATTGCGCCCTCGAGTGGTCTTAAATCGGCCGACATATACCTACGGCGTTTTGCCCAGGCGAGCCAACCTGCCGCAGTGTAACTACGGCGGCTGGTCGTTTAGTGGTTAATCATGCTAAATCATATATTATTATGCTATATGTTATAAGATAATAATTTATTATTTATCTATTTACTGTGAAATTACTGGTTGGAAGTTATAACTTCAAACTTCAGTAATTTGTCTGTTAAGCCACCTGCTTGAGTACAGTTTTTGAAAATATAGTAAATTCTCTTAAAAACAATATATAATAATTATTTGTATATTACTTACTTATGTCAATTAACACCTTACCACCCAGGCCAATTCTGACACTTCTCTCCTACAAGTAAAAATCATAATTTTTTTGCTAGAAAATTACTCAGAACCCTTAAACATTTTATATATTGTTTTAGCAGAAACCCTAGTGAATAAAATGGTGGTCGTTGCAACTTTTTATGTCACATAGTATTTGCGCAGGAATTTTTCAAAAAAAGAAACTGGTTCATGAATGAAAAAAAAAGAAAAAAAAACACACATAAGTTAGCCCGATTTTTTTGTATAATTGAAAGATGATGTTGTGCCAAGTAAATAGATACCTAACATGTCATGCTTTAAAATTGAGCACACTCATGGAATGGCGCCAAACTTCAGTACTTAAAAAACTCTATAGGCGACGCTTTAAACATTTTTACAGGTTACATGTTTAGAGTTACCGAGGAGATCTAGTGCTAGAATTATTGCTCTCGCTTTAACGATCGCGGCGTATGTAACCTGTGTGTATCTGGCTCTGATACTAGCCAGTGCCTCACCAGCCACTGACCTCACCACACGTCCCTGTGTTACACTACATTTTGGCACTATATACCACCACAATGGATTTGAAATGAAACAAATGAGATGTGCTTTAACTGCAGACTTTCAGCTTTAATTTGAGGGTATATACATCCAAATCAGGTGAACGGTGTAGGAATTACAACAGTTTGTATATGTGCCTCCCACTTTTTAAGGGACCAAAAGTAATGGGACAGATTAACAATCATCCATCAAACTTTCACTTTTTAATACTTGGTTGCAAATCCTTTGCAGTCAATTACAGCCTGAAGTCTGGAACACATAGACATCACCAGATGCTGGGTTTCATCCCTAGTGATGCTCTGCCAGGCTTCTACTGCAACGGTCTTCAGTTCCTGCTTGTTCTTGGGGCATTTTCCTTTCAGTTTTGTCTTCAGCAAGTGAAATGCATGCTCAATCAGATTCAGGTCAGGTGATTAACTTGGCCATTGAATAACATTCCACTTCTTTCCCTTAAAAAACTCTTTGGTTGCTTTCGCAGTATGCTTCGGGTCATTGTCCATCTGTACTGTGAAGCGCCGTCCAATGAGTTCTGAAGCATTTTGCTGAATATGAGCAGATAATATTGCCCGAAACACTTCAGATTTCATCCTGCTGCTTTTGTCAGCAGTCACATCATCAATAAATACAAGAGAATCAGTTCCATTGGCAGCCATACATGCCCACGCCATGACACTACCACCACCATGCTTCACTGATCAGGTGGTATGCTTTGGATCATGAGCAGTTCCTTTCCTTCTCCATACTCTTCTCTTCCCATCACTCTGGTACAAGTTAATCTTGGTCTCATCTGTCAATAGGATGTTGTTCCAGAACTGTGAAGGCTTTTTTAGATGTTGTTTGGCAAACTCTAATCTGGCCGTCCTGTTTTTGAGGCTCACCAATGGTTTACATCTTGTGGTGAACCCTCTGTATTCACTCTGGTGAAGTCTTCTCTTGATTGTTGACACACATACACCTACCTCCTGGAGAGTGTTCTTGATCTGGCCAACTGTTGTGAAGTGTGTTTTCTTCACTAGGGAAAAAATTCTTCGGTCATCCACCACAGTTATTTTCCATGGTCTTCCGGGCCTTTTGGTGTTGCTGAGCTCACCGGTGCGTTCTTTCTTTTTAAGGATGTTCCAAACAGTTGATTTGGCCACACCTAATGTTTTTGCTATCTCTCTGATGGGTTTGTTTTGTTTTTTTCAGCCTAATTATGACTTGCTTCACTGATAGTGACAGCTCTTTGGATCTCATATTGAGAGTTGACAGCAACAGATTCCAAGTGCAAATAGCACACTTGAAATTAACTTTGGACCTTTTATCTGCTCCTTGTAAATGGGATAATGAGGGAATAACACACACCTGGCCATGGAACAGCTGAGCAGCCAATTGTCCCATTACTTTTGGTCCCTTAAAAAGTGGGAGGCACATATACAAACTGTTGTAATTCCTACCCTGTTCACCTGATTTGGATGTAAATACCCTCAAATTAAAGCTGAAAGTCTGCAGTTAAAGCACATCTTGTCCGTTTCATTTCAAATCCATTGTGGTGGTGTATAGAGCCAAAAAGATTAGAATTGTGTTGATGTCCCAATATTTATGGACCTGACTGTATGTTGCTAAGAACACACTCTGTTGTTTGTTGTCTCCCGCCAAGTTCCGGCCTCTTCTTCTATATCAATCTGCAGGGGCATGCTGAAACTTTAATTTACAATAATTGTTGGGAGCTGGAGCATGGAGGACTACTCCACCTAATGATTATATAGTCCCCTCTCTATTCCTGGCTCCTTTTATTTAATTTCTGGGAGCCAAGACTGCCAGAATTACTGTGCATATCCAACAAGGTATTTCAAGGCAGGGACTGCCAGGTGGGGTGGGGGGTCCCTGCTAGGCAGGCTGTATGGGGCACCACGATTTCTAATGTTGGCCCTAAGCCCGTGATATCACAGACTGGCACACCCACACTCCAGTCCTTCCTGTACTGATTGACAGCGGTTCCTGTGTAGATCAATATGTGTGTGTCACCGGCGCAAAAAACTTTTGCTTAATTGCCCTTATTAACCCCTGTTAGAGTTGCTGTATTAAAAAAAAAAAACATTCAATGGAATGGACTAAAGATTATGATTATTGTGTGTGAGTGCGCTACTCTTTCACCATACACCACTCATAAGCAATAAAGGAATTAAAAAATTACAAAAAATCTCCCCTCCAAGTGTTAAATTCCACTTAACAATACGCTAAGCATAAATCACCAATTAATATATCAACATTGCTGACATGCAAAATATATATCACAAAGTCCTTGTGCAAAAAAGTGCAAATTCTTCTCTTAATGTGCTGCTGTGTATCTTCTATTTTCATTTGTGACTTAGTGACACACCACCACCTTCTAGATCGGCCACTCACCAGATATTTCTTTTAGGATACGCCTTTGGTTCATTAATGGGATAACCACTCCACCTTATTATCGTTCCCCACCGGTAATGCTTGAGCTTTGATATTCCTCATGTAAAGTATATGGACAACGATCATTGCGCAATGTGTTTAAAACTATTTATTATCATAAAATACAAGTGTACACTCACATTTAAAAGTGCCCTCGAGCCGGCACTAAGCTATTCCAGCAGTTAGGGACGGGTGTCATTCAGTAGCGTGGTCAGCCTGTGTGCGATGTGAGTGTCCCCGCATCCAGCTTGCGCTTCACCCCTTGTTCCCGTTCGTATCTCCACCAGCTACGGATGTTCCGGAAGTTTCCGCTCACGTGGTGCAAAATCTCGTTTCGCATCATAGTATGCATACTATGATGCGAAACGCGTAGAGGCTGCTGGGAGATTTTGCACCACGTGAGCGGGAATGTCTGTAGCTGGTAGAGATACGAACGAGAACGAGATTTTGCACCTCGTGAGCGGGAACTTCCGGAACGTCCGTAGCTGGTGGAGATATGAACGGGAACGAGGGGTGAAGCGCAAGCCGGATGCGGGGATTACTCACATCGCACACAGGCTGACCACGCTACTGAATGACACCCGTCCCTAACTGCTGGAATAGCTTAGTGCCGGCTCGAGGGCACTTTTAAATGTGAGTGTACACTTTTGTATTTTATGATAATAAATAGTTTTAAATGCATTGCGCAATGATCGTTGTCGATATACTTTACATGAGGAATATCAAAGCTCAAGCATAGCCGGTGGGGAACGATAATAAGGTGGAGTGGTTATCCCATTAATGAACCAAAGGCGTATCCTAAAAGAAATACCTCGTGAGTGGCCGATCTAGAAGGTGGTGGTGTGTCACTAAGTCACAAATGAAAATAGAAGATACACAGCAGCACATTATGAGAAGAATTTGCACTTTTTTGCACAAGGACTTTGTGATATATATTTTGCATGTCAGCAATGTTGATATATTAATTGGTGATTTATGCTTAGCGTATTGTTAAGTGGAATTTAACACTTGGGGGGGAGATTTTTTGTAATTTTTTAATTCCTTTATTGCACAGTAATCAGGAAAGTAACGTACAAATATGAGTGGTGTATGGTAAAAGGTTCCTGTGTAGAGACTTGCCGTCTAGTGATAATGCACTTAGCATATCAGAAACTGAAATGGACTGGCCTTGTATTTGGTGAGCTGTTGATTGCAAGAAGAAGGCTCCACACCCACACCTCACAAGCCATGGATACAATGGTAAATAGCAGTCAAATGACCTCCTTACAAAAAACAAAAAAGCTGCTAAAACCCTTTCTGTATTGCTTTAACTAGTTTAGCTCTTTAACTTTATGTAGCATGTCCAAAGAGTGAACCATAAAGCACATGCTACTGCAGCCATCGGCTTGTGCTGGTTTTTCTTATTTGGCTTCTGGCTGAAAGTGAAAGTGATCTGGCAACTGTATAGCCATTGATCACTTTCACTGTGCAGGAAGCTTAGTGTCCTGAGACCCCCAACTGGTTCCCAGGACCACATCTAGCCACTTCAGTATGGGCAGCGGGAGGAAACCGAGGAACATCTATTATTTGATTTCCTCTGTATTGAATGAAACAAGGAAATAAAAACATTGAAGAAAAATCGAATTATAATAATTTGTATTAAAAAAAATCTAACGGAACCCTATTGCCCCATTCACCCCTGCACATACAAATGCAGCCCAGTGTGCACATATGTATGTAACCCATGATCGCACCACACATGTGAGGTATTGGGTATCATATTATGCATGTTTGCACCAACATTCATTTTACTATATTTTTTCCTGAAAATTTACATTTGATACACAGTTAAGCTAAAAGAATTTGACATAAAAAGTTGCAACTATCATATTTTTATTCTATCGGGTCTCTGTTTTCAGAATAATGTTCTGGGTATTTAAGTAATTTTATGGCAAAAAATTTAGATTTCTCCATGTTTGCAAAAATAAAAAATAAAAATGAAAACAATTGCTCTAGTGCCAAAGTGGTTAAAATAAGGTGCAGGTTAAAGGGGTTGTAAATCCTCCTGTTTTTTCACCTTAATGCATCCTATGCATTAAGGTAAAAAAACTTCTGGCAATCACCGCCCCCCCATTATACTTACCTGAGCCGTGGAATTCACTTGGTTGTGACGTGTTCTCCCTCTCTCCGTGGGGTCCCGGCTCTTGATTGGATAGATTGATAGCAGCGCAGCCATTGGCTCCCGCTGCTGTCAATCAAATCCAATGACGCGGGGGCGGGGCAGCATCATACAATTGGTGGCTATGGACGCCTAATTGAATGACTCAGGAGCGCTCCCGCAAGGTAACTCTCCGGGGGACCGCTTCTGCTAGGGGGTTACCTGATGTGGGGAGGAGCCACGAGAGCTGCTGAGGGACCCCAGAAGTCACGGATCAGGGCCACTCTGTGCAAAACAAGCTGCACAGTGGAGGTAGGTATGACATGTTTGTTATTTAAAAAAAAAAAAAAACAAGCTTTACAACCACTTTAAGGATTCACATACACTTTGAACTCCCATGGAAAATATATTTTGTGAGTCATGACCATTGTGTTTAACAAGCCCATTGCCAAACAGAGCATTGCAAAATGAGTTACAGTTCAGTAACAATAAAAGTCCCAACTCCGCTGTGACACAATAAAACCCCTCCCCTAACTAAACACCACACACCCACCCTTTGTAAACCCTTCACTCCTTATATATTTAGAGCTTCATTCCAAGGGTTAGAGGAAGGGACAAATGTTCCTGTCTGGCTTGTACCCTAACAATCCCAAAATGTCCTAATAAATATGTTACCCTTTTGACCTGATTCATTTTAAATTTTCTGCAACTAAGTCTCCTCCCCGTTTTGTTGCTTACAGCCCATCCCACTCATGTGTCCTTTCACTTAATCGATATGCAGTTTTAGCCTTGGCTCACATTTGCGCAGGTGGGTCCCACTGCGGGTTCACACCTGTTCCTGCAGCCGCAACCACCCACACAGAAATATGCAGGAGATATGTGCGGATGCCATTAATGGCACTCACACATACTGGAAATCGCATCAACCGCTTCCCACACTGGGAACTGCACTGCAATTGCAGTTTCAGTGCAGGCTGGGATTTCAAAAAATGGAGCAGGAACCTTTTCCCTGTGATTTTAAGAGGCACAGCAGATTATACACATGAATGGGCTGCTGTGTCCATGCAAAACACGGCTCCCAGTGCTTCACAAGTGTGAACCAGGGCTAAGGCAAACTAGATTTAAAACATATTAGACAGAGAGACTGGATGATTATTCATACCTTCATAGATGAGCTGGAAGTCCTCCTGCAGAGGTTCTTGTAGAGAGTCATGTTGGACTCTACAGGAGAAGGTCTGGTTCTGGTCATCATTGGTCGGTGTGATTGTCACATTGCTGTCCACTTGGTATGTTCCATCATTATACATTTGTGGATTTCCCATGAAATGATTTGTCAGGACCTCTCCTTTTCTGTACCAAGTTATTAAGATATCCGGAGGGAAGAATCCAGTGGCCTTACAGGTCAAGGTGTTCTCTGTATTTCTCTGGACCTTCATACTTTGTATAGAGAGTAGAGGTCTGGCTGCAGGGAACACAGATACAGGTGTAAAATGGTATATACTGTTCAGAAACGTTCTTCCAAAGTAAGACAGATATGTAAAAGTGTGGGGCCTTTTATCTGATGTCAAAACTAGTGTTTTTAGTTATTGACAGTGTGGAAGGGTTAAAACCTCTGTCAGGTTTTTATTGTTGTGCCTGTCTCCTAAAGGACAAACAAAGATTTGGGGGGCACACCAAATGCATTAAAGATGGTGCAGCCACAAGACCATACAGAGAGAACAAAAGATTACAGCGCACACATACAAAAATTACATTTAACTCCTGCAAGGCTATTTAAAACACCTGAACATATTCAGAAAATATGGGGATTTAGCTACACCATATGGCCATATAGTGCTAAGCCCACTACTACATCAAAGTCCCTCATTATCATTACGCTAGCCATATGATGTAACTAATCCCCATATTTTCTAATTATGTTCGGGTGTTTTAAATAGCCTTGCAGGAATTAATTGTCATTTTTGTATGTGTGCGCTGTAATCTTTTGTTCTGTCTCCTAAAGGAGATTCGCCCTCTCTATTTGTTCTGGTGACCATTACAGTATCATCTGGATAGAAAGTGATGGGGAATTCATAATATTGGAGTTGCCACAAAAACAGGATAAAGGGGTCATTCTCTGATGGAGAAAACTGTCTAAAGAAGGATTTCCTCTCACTTTGGAGAGATTTCCACTTGCTAAAATTTTACCAAACATGTCATGTTAAAAGTCATGTTTATTATTTTATTATAAATAAAAAATGATTCTGCCTTGATGGTCCTTGTTCAGGCAATTCCTATTGTGGGGAGACAACACTGTCATTCTCTCCCAGTTGTGCTCCTGCATTGTCAATCTATCACACTGCATCCGGTGGAGATTACGAGGGGCCACTTTAATACACATTACGTAGGCACGGTTCACTGTTACTGTCTGAAACCCCACCGTCTACCACCCTCATTTTTACCAAAATTCGCAAGTTGATAACTTAAAGGTGTTGTAAAGGGTTTTTTTTTTTTTTAAATAACAAACATGTCATACCTTCTCTGTGCAAGGGTTTTTCACAGAGTGGCCCCGATCCTCCTCTTCTGGCTCCTCCTCTTCTTGAGTGCCTACACAGAGAAGTGCTTTCCCTGTGAGCACTCGTGCGGGCGCGCTCTCGAGTCCTGCTGCTGCATCCATTGACACAGAGAGCAGTACTTGGGCCCACCCCCGGTTCCCATGTCATTGGATTTGATTGACAGTTGCGGGAGTCAATGGCTGCTGCTGCTATCAATCTATTCAATGAGGACCCCAGACAGCAGCTGGAGCTGCTGTGCTTGTTCTTGTCGCTGGAAAGATCGGGTTCAGGTAAGTAAGAGGGGGGCTCTGGGGGCAGCTGAACTACAGAAATTTTATAGAACACATTAGACCCCTTAGGAGAAATATATATAAGATCTCTATCATATTTGGTGTCTAACAAAGCATCATTTCATTTTGCTAAATAATATGATGATTTGCAAATTGTGAACCCTTGTTATATAGAAATAGTTGTTGCATAGTTGCCAACATTGTAAAAAAAAATTTAGGGACACTTTTTTGCCTCTGGGCGGAGTCTTATTATAATTAGGGGGCGTGGCATTCATCTGTAGGTGTGATGTAGTGGGGGAAAAAATGTGGCACGGCGAAAATTGAGCGTGGTTTACACACACACCCCCCCCCGGGTTTCCGAGCAAAAATTTGCTAGTGAATAAAATAAATCTGATGGTCGGCTGAACAGGATGTCATCCACTGGGGGAAACACAGCCGGATTCAAGGATGTTGGCAAATATTGCCCAATAATTTGAATGCCCGTACCTGGGCTTGTATACATAAATGTCCTCCCTGTCTGTCAGAGAATCATACAGGTATACTATATTCAGCTGCTGAGATAGCGATATATAGTCCAAATCCTGTCAGTTCAGTGGTATAATTTGAATATAGGTGCCTGACATATCCACCATGAGGATAAAACTGTATGTCAGTGTATAGCAGGGTACACACAATGAAATGTCCTGACCCAAATTTTGACCAGGGCGATTGATCCCGGCCGGAACTAGGATTAATGTAAATGCAGTGGTCAACTCCGATGGGATGTATGGACTAAATCAGAGGTAGTCTCATAAACATCATTACTCCACCATACACATGTAGTCCCTGCACTTAGTTTGGGTAGGTATGATATCTTGAACCCCCGGGGTGGCAAGCATAGAGTGTGTACAGTCCCGTTCTCAGAGCTGGCTCCCGTGGGGGGCGTTTGATCACTGTCACAGTGCCTCCGCGCTATACAGCGCTATTCAGTGGGTGGATCTGAGCATGGGGGGTAAGATATACAGCAGTACAGCGGAAAATCAATGTCGGTCCAAAAAAGATTCTTACCCCTCCTGCCGTTCAGCGTAATAGCCGACCGAATTCCTCCATCCAGCCAGCGTGTGTAAATTCGGGACCCACTTGCATCTGAACACACATCTAACTTCCGTCAGGGAAGATCAGCTGAGCGTGCTAGGGCTTCCGAGTAGGTGTGCTGTTGATGTGCTGTTAGCTGTATAAGTGGATGGCCACTGGTTCACACATCCATAGCGGCACTGCTGTCAGGGATGTCCATACACGGAAGAGCCAAACTGTAAAATTTGGCATCTATGGCATCGAATTGTCGACGCGTTTCGTGCTACACAACGAGCACTTCGTCTGTGCTTCAGTGATTACCATCTTTATATAGATGTTGTTCATTGCTTTTTTATTTTTCATGGTTTCTTGATATTGTGGAGGAATGGACCCCACCTGTGTGGACCAGATCCGCAGACGTGGGATCCCTTACCTCATGCTTTTATGCAAATTTTTCAAGTTTTTTGTATAATCTTGATCTCATTACGTGGTAGCTTCTCCCTCTGTTGGCATTCGTGGGACCACTCTGGCCCCTTTTCTTTTTCTCTAGGTTAACTGTTTGTTGCTACCTGGGAGGGAGCCTGTCATATTGAAGAACCATATAGATCTAACCCTATATACAATTTTTTCTATTTTTTCTATTACATGAATTTTTTCTATTACATGAGTTGATTCATATTAGAGGGATGGTTTTTTAGCAATTTTTTTTTCAAATCCCAGTAGATTCCCTCCTTACACCAGGCAATCCCAGTAGAGTCTCTCCTTACACCAGGCAATCCCAGTAGAGTCCCTCTTTACACCAGGCAATCCCAGTTGAGTCCCTCTTTACATCAGGTGTCCCCAGCGGAGTCCTCCTTACATCAGATGTCCCCAGTAGAGTCCCTCATTACATCAGGCATTCCCAGCGGAGTCCCTCCTTACACCAGGCAATCCCTGTAGAGTCCCTCCATACATCAAGTGTCACCCAGTGAAGCCCCCCTCTCATCAGGTGTCCCCCAGTGGAGCCCCTCTCTCATCAGGTGTCCCCTAGTGGAGCCCCCCTCTCATTAGGTGTCCCCCAGTGTCAGGGAAATGGCCGTAGGAGAACTGGCAATAGTGCCAGTTGTCAAGGAACCAACAGCAGAAGAAGGGCTCTAGGACCCAGCATCTCTACCAGCACTTATGGCAGGAGAAGGACTTTAAGACCCAGTATCTCTACCAGCAGGTCACATGGGCCTATATAAGGAAGTCTGCTAGTGTCTGCAGTTGCTGGTTTGTTAGTCTTCCTGTGCCTCTGTGCAATTACTATTTGGATTCCTGTTGTGACCGGGCTTGTTCCTGACCTGTCTGATCTGCTCTCCTGGTTTGACTCCCTGGCTTGATTTACCGACTTGTTGTCCTCTCCAGTACCTGATCCCAGCTTGTATCACGGACTTTGCTACAGTTACCTGTTCCTGCCTGCTTCCTGATACCAGACCTTTGGCTTGTCCCTGTTTCTGCAACCTGCCTCTTCCTCTTGCTGGATCTACTGTGTTCGACCCCTGGCCTGGCTTCCACTACTGTTCCTTGTGCATACCTTGCCAAGTATTACCGAGGATTCTTATAGACTTTAACCCAGCTGTGTTTCCTGTATTACCCGGTGTCCTTTTGGTGCCCACCAACTCTTCTCTCTGGAATCCATCTGGCAACCTGTGCTTCACTGGGCACTACACCCTCTGTACCCAACTTCAGGGGTGTACTGCACTCAGCCGCAAGGGGAGCCCTCTCTGCATTTCGGCCTCCAACCAGGTAAGTGACACCCAGTGAAGCCCCCCTCTCATGAGGTGTCCCCCAGTGAAGCCCCCCTCTCATCAGGTGTCCCCCAGTGGAGCCCCACTCATCAGGTGTTCCCCAGTGAAGCCCCCCTCTTATTAGGTGTCTCCCAGCAGCGGAGACTCTCTCCCCCGCCATTATAGAAAAACAGATCGCACAGGCAGTCAGTGCAACAAAATAGGCGGGGTGGCTGCCAATATAAATTGATCTGCGGCACCGCCCACCCCCGCCCCTTCCCACATCAGGTCACAGACAGACCGGCAGCGGGGCGGGAAGTGGGCGGTGCCACAGCTCAATTTCTATTGGCAGCCACCCGGCATCTTGTTCTAGTCTTCAGGAAAATGGCAGCCAGTGGAGACATTGTCTCCGCCGGCCGCGGACCTCTAGCGGCGGCGAAAATTCAGGAATACAAGAATTTCCCGGGACATTTCCCGGGAATCGCGAAATCTGGGAAAAAGGGTCTAAATGTCCAGGAATGAACAGTTGGTAAGCATGTTGTTGTCAGGACGTCGTGGTTTTGGCTGCGTTAAATTCTCCTTATCTATCTGTCCACCTGCAAGGTTATTGTGGCCAGTCTCTGGGTGGAAATGAAACCTGATTCAACTCAGCCAAGCCTGCTTTCTCATGCTTGGGATATTGTGTTTAACAGGTGCCTTAAGTGTGTTGGCCCTGCTGCTTGGATTTCCCTGTGTATGACTTTGGATTGGAACTCAGACAACTCTCTAAAGTCTGCACCAAAGGGGCAAGCAAGTACCAGAAGGCCTGCTTCCCTAATGGAGAAGGGGGCTTCTATAGCTGAAGAACACAGAAGTCAGCTATAGTGTCTGACCACCTGCATTAGGGGTAAGCCTGACATTTGTACATTGGATAGTTGACATTAAGGTTATGTCCCCTTGGATACTATAATACAACACACCCCTCGGACCCTTTTATTGGGTGGAGGTAATTCTGCAAAGCCTTCACAAGGGTCAAGAAAAAGCTGTTGCATGTGGCAATAACTCTTGTTAACCCTCAAAACTACAAGAAATGTCAGATTATTTTACTGTTACTTATGATTATTATCTTCTCTGTAAATATTTCATGCCCTCCTTTCCTTTCTTTTTCATGAAAACAATATTTAAATATTGTTAAGTTTAATCTCTGAATGCTCTAATTAGAAACTTAGAACTTAGTCTCTGTGAAGAAGCTACCATAGTGTAAATTCTGTTACATTCCTGTCTGGGGGTGGCAGCGAGTGATAGACATTTTTGAAATATTCAAATTGCAAAAGTGAATGCTGTGAATGGTGCATATTTTCTTTAAAATACATAGGGCCAGCTACCATGTGTGTGAAGGGTTAACTGCTCAGTTATCCTGCCCCAGTGACATCCATTCTTAGTCTACATGGGCTTAGTTGATTGTCACATGAGCTGAAAAATCTCTGCGCAGGGTGTGGCATCACAACATGCCCCATTGGCGAGGATACAAACAGCCATGATGACACACATTGAGCAGACCTGATCCACCAGTATCACTGTCAGAAAGCTGGTCCACAACAAGCATGTGAAGCAATGCTGAAGCGAACGCATGTAGATAGGAGGTGGCTCAAAAAAGATTGGAGATCAGCAGGACTAAGATGCAAAAAAGGCTAAAAATGTATTTAATAATAAAAAACATAGTAATTGTCTATGATACACCGTGCTTTGGCAAACTAAAAGCCATCCAGTTAGAGATTGGATGTACATTTAATTGTACAGTAATTATATTGTTTTTAATCAAAATCTTATCATGAAAGCAATGTTTAACTTGACATTTACATATACAAAACTTATGCAGTAGGTGCCCTTACCAAACACTTTGAATGAAATCTCCTTCTCTTTGCTTTCAGTGCTGTATTTAACGGTACACACATAGGTGCCCCTATCAGAGATGGTCACGCTGGATACATATAATGAGGCATTTCCATGATCCAGAGATTCCACATTGAGGGACATCCTGGGGTCTTGGGAGACAAAGCCTTTGTCATATTTCAGGATGACTTTTCCCTGGAAGGTCCACGATACAACCAGGAGGTTAAGATCCGGCGGTTGTTTATCCACCGAGAAGTTACAGATGAGGATGGTGTCCTTGGTGAAAAGGGCCCTTTGTGGGGAAGGAGCAGAGACATCCAAAGCTGCATCTATTGAGATACATTAGCAGGTAAGATTATAAAAAAGTAATACTTATGAAATGCATCAGAGCAAATAAAATAAAGTGCTGCTTGGGAGGGAGGCCACAGAAGTATGAAAAGTGTATGTAATTATGTTAACCTTTTGTTTAGTTTTGGATTGACTTTAGAAAAAGTTAGAACCCATGCTAGATATTTCTTGCTCCATGTCCCTGCTGGAGAGATTTACCTCACTATTGATCCTGGGGACCATTGTAATTTTGGTATCTTCCCCTCCCCACTTTTTAGTGCTAGTTGGTTAAGTCCTAGCTAGACCCTACCCTCTTCTTCTCTGCCTCCTTATCAGTGTTAGTTAATCACAGAGACAGAGCTCAGTTTTCTGTAGTCCCTAACACTAAGTTCAACAAAATGCATGTGCTTCTTTTGTGGAGACTCTCAGAAATTAGAGTTAGGGACCTGCAGAAAACAGGGTGCCTTGACAGGGCCTGTAGCTTACTCATGTATTTGCAAATGTGTGCAGACTAAACCCTTGTTCTTAAAGCGGAGTTCCACTCATTTTTGTGTATATTAAAAGTCAGCAGCTACAAAAAGTGTACCTGCTGACTTTTAATAAACACACACTCACCTGTCCCACAATCCAGCGATGTGGCCACCTGAGCCCTCACTTCTCTCCCTCGTCTCTCCCTGGCGCCGGCATTGCAAGTGTGGGCGCCCGGCTGTGACAGCTTGTGGCTTCACAGCCGGGTGCGCACTGCGCATTCGCGAGTTGCGCAGCGACTTCCTCTTGGTCAGGCAATCTTCTGGGACCTGTGACATGTCCCAGAAGATTTCAAGGGGGGGAGAGAGAGGAGAACTTCCCCTTGAGCCAAGGAGGCTTGAGCGGAAGTGGAAGCAAGTACCGGTCAAAACTAGGTACCCCCCCCTCAAAAAAATGACATGTGAAATGTGGCACATGGGGGGGGGGGGCTTAAAATGGAACTTCCCCTTTTGGGTGGAGCTCCACTTTAATGCATATTGTTAGACAGGTCTATTCGGTTGGTTGTTGGCTGGTTGGTAAGTTTGAGCTTTGAAATCTCTTTTTTGTTAGATGTAAGCTAAACTGTCATGAAAGGCTCACATTCATGATAGCTTGCTTACTATTGTAATGCTGTGATTGGCCCACAGCTATCACATGGTAACTGGCACCCTGTACCATGTGATTAGCTGTAGCCAATCACAGCATCACAATAGTAAGCAAGCTGTCATGAATGAAAGCCTTTCATGACAGTTAAAACTATTGCCTAAAACAGTGATTATCATCACTGTTATAAGCAATAAAAACGTTTTTTTTACTTACTGTCACCAGGCAGTATCCCTGATCACTGCTACAACAGTCATATAATTAAGCTGTACTGCACTGGCAGTATGTAAAATTGTGAATTTTTTTTTTCTTTTTTTTTTTTTTTTTTTATTGTGACAAGAAATTACAACTTCAAAAACCTGCCATGCCTCTTACTGAATACTGTACTTCAGACTATCTAGTTTCCAAAAAGGGTCATTTGGAGGGTGTTTGTACTGTCCTGACATTTTAGGGCCTCAAGAAAAGAGAGGCTGTCGGTACATCAGGATTGATAAATTTTCAAATATAATAATATTTCAGATACCATAGTTTGTGGACTCTACAATTTTCACACCGACTAAATAATATACACTTATTTGGGATATTTTCACCAAACAAATGTAGCAGAATACATGTTAGCCTAAATTTATGAGGAAAGATTATTTGATTGCAAAAGTTTATAACAGAAACTAAGGAAAACCGTGTTTTTGTTCAAAATGCTCGGTATTTTTTCGTTCATAGAGCAAAAAATAAAAAGCCCAGTCATTATCACATATCACCAAAAGAAAGCTCTATTTTTGTGAAAAAAAAATATACAATGCCTTGCAAAAGTATTCACCCCCCCCCCTTGTTTTTACCTATTTTGTTACATTGCAGCCTTTAGTTCAATGTTTTTTTAATCTGAATCATATGTTATGGATCAGAACACAATAGTCTAAGTTGGTAAAGTAAAAATAGAAAAATATATACATAAAACTATTTTTCAGAAATAAAAAAACTGATAATTGGCATGTGCGTATGTATTCACCCACTTTGTTATGAAGCCCATAAAAAGCTCTGGTGCAACCAATTACCTTCAGAAGTTACATAATTAGTTAAATGATGTCCACCTGTGTGCAATCTAAGTGTCACATGATCTGTCATTACATATACACACCCTTTTGAAAGGCCCCAGAGGCTGCAACACCTAAGCAAGAGGCACCACTAAACAAACAATGCCTTGAAGACCAAGGAACTCTCCAAACAAGTAAGGGACAATGTTGTTGAGAAGTACAAGTCAGGGTTAGGTTATAAAAAAAATATCCAAATCGTTGATGATCCCTAAGAGCACCATCAAATCTATCATAACCAAATGGAAAGAACATGGCACAACAGCAAACCTGCCAAGAGACGGGTGCACACCAAAACTCACGGACCGGAAAAGGAGGGCATTAATCAGAGAGGCAGCACAGAGACCTAAGGTAACCCTGGAGGAGCTGCAGAGTTCCACAGCAGAGACTGGAGTATCTGTACATAGGACGACAATAAGCCGTACGCTCCATAGAGTTTGGCTTTATGGCAGAGTGGCCAGAAGAAAGCCATTACTTTCAGCAAAAAACAAAATTGCACATTTTGAGTTTGCGGAAAAAGACGTGTGGGAGTCTCCCAAAATGTATGGAGGAAGGTGATCTGGTCTGATGAGACTAAAATTGAACTTTTTGGTCATCAAAGAAAACGCTATGTCTGGCGCAAACCCAACACATCACCCAAAGAACATTATCCCCACAGTGAAACATGGTGGTGGCAGCATCATGTTGTGGTTATGTTTTTCAGCAGTCGGGACTGGGAAACTGGTCAGAGTTGAGGGAAAGATGGATGGTGCTAAATACAGGGATATTCTATTGCAAAACCTGTACCAATCTGTGTGTGATTTGAGGCTACGATGGAGGTTCACCTTCCAGCAGGACAATGATCCCAAACACACTGCTAAAGCAATACTTGAGTGGTTTAAGGGTAAACATGTAAATGTGTTGGGATGGCCTAATCAAAGCCCAGACCTCAATCAAATAGAAAATCTGTGGTCAGACTTAAAGATTGCTGTTCACAAGCGCAAACCATCCAACTTGAAGGAGCTGGAGCAGTTTTGCGCATTGACTTTTTCTGGGGTTTTTTTGTCCTATTGTTTGCTTCACAAAAAAAAAAAAAATCTTTAAAGTTGAGGGTATGTTCTGTAAATGAAATGATGCAAATCCTCAAACAATCCATGTTAGGTCCAGGTTGTGAGGCAACAAAACACGAAAAATGCCGGGGGGGGGGGGGGTGAATACTTTTGCAAGGCACTGTACATTTCATTTGTGTACAGTGTTGCATGAGCGCATAATTATTAGTTAAAGTAGCTATATGCAGATAAGGGGGGTCATGCTATAGATGTAGGCATACAGTCAGGTCCATAAATATTGGGACATCGACACAATTCTAATCTTTTTGGCTCTATACACCACCACAATGGATTTGAAATGAAACGAACAAGATGTGTTTTACCTATTTACCTATTGTGGTGGTATATAGAGCCAAAAAGATTAGCATTGTGTTCGATGTCCCAATATTTATGGACCTGACTGTACCTCCTGAAGCCTGACTGAAAAGCTCCATAACCTACCGATCCAGCCGCGTCCATAAACAGGGCCAAGTCAGTGTTGCTGATCGGGCCAGACATCCACAGGGATTGTCCATTGTAAGACTCCAAAAAAAGTGTCCCAAATCCTAAAGTCGTCCCGTAGATCCTTAGTCAGACTAATGTAGTGCCGTGGGGCGCTGACGCCCACTGTAGCCAAGTAAAGTTGGCGGCAAAAAATTCTGCCCATAGAAATAATCCTGCAGGCAAAATTACATTTTCCCAGCAAGGACTGCAACTCCCTCAACTGTACCTTGCGCCTGCGTGCCGCCCACTTCCTTCCGCAAGGCCCCCAGTTTGTCCTCAGGCAAATGGCACTCCATGGCCACCAAATCGATTGTTATGCCCAGAAAAACCAGGTCAATTGCTGGTCCCTCCGTTTTTTCCTGGGCCAAAGGGATGCCGAAACAGTCCGCTATATGTTGTAACGTCCCCAGCAAAACCGCACATGCGTTGGAAGCAGGCAGACTGACGTACAGGAAATCATCCAGATAGTGGATGAAGGAATTCAGCCCTGACACATCCCGCACAACCCATTCGACAAAGGAACTAAAGGCCTCAAACAGCGCACAGGAAATGGAACACCCCATTGGTAGGCAACGATCGTCAAAATTTGAACCTTGCCACCGACAACCTAAAAGGTGCACACTGTCCGGATGAACCGGGAGCAGGTGAAACGCCGCCTCCACATCTGCCTTGGCCAACAATGAACCGCGGCGATACCTATGTACCAGGATACGGCCGCGTCAAACGAAGTATAGGTGACCGCACAGGCCTGCGGGTCAATAACATCTTTGACCGAGCCCCCTTTTGGGTAGGAAAGATGATGTATTAAACGGTACTTGCCTGGCTCTTTTTTGGGAACAACCCCCAGGGGAGACATTACCAGGCCCGGAAACGAAGGAGAGGAGAAAGGTCCGCTCATCTTACCCAGGGAAATTTCCTTCGCAAGTTTCTCTGACACCACCTCTGGGAACTGGAGTGCTGACTGCAAATTAGTGGACAAAGGTGGAACCCCTGCCAGTGCACATGGAATATGAAAACCCTCTGTAAAACCCTCCCCCGGGAGCTGTACTGAGTCCCGATCTGGGTACTTACTTAGGAAAGGAGCCATCCTTTCCACCCTCACCGGAGTCCTCCCTTTTTCAGGACGCATCACCTCGACCTTTTCTGGACATGAAGCAGTGCACAAGAGAATGGCCGCTGCCATTAACTGTCGTTAAACTGCCAACATACCCCCTTATTCCTAGAGGCCGACGTACCTGAGGTGGAGGTGCCACCAGCCCCTCCTGGAAAAAAATGGTTCCCCACTCTGGCCGGTGTCATCAGTTTCATCCAGAGACCGATATCCTTATGGTCCCAGCGAATAGCAGGCCGGACGGCTTTCCACTGCCGTCACTGCTCATCGTAGCAGAGTCATGCCACGCCACCATAAACCCTATTAGCCTCCCCTATAGCATCCTATAACAAAATAGAGCCGAACAACTCTCCGGTTCTCTTTCGCCAATCACATTCGCCAATATCGCAAACAATTGGCAAACGTGCGAGGGATGAGGCGATACCGACAATTTTCCTCATCTTCTTTCTTGCTTTCTTCAGATTTTACATGGTCCAGGTTACATTTTTCAAGAGGGAGTAAGGAAAACATTTCCACGTACTCCCCCTTCCAAATCTTCTCCCTTACCTCCGGCTTGAGGTGAGCCCCCAGGGGCCCCTCAAAGCAAACATATACCTCACATTTCGCTGAGTCTGCCAATCTCACCTTGTCCGTTTCCTTGTCCCCATCCTTGGACTTCTCCGCCCCCGTGGCTACACTGCCGATCACTTGCTGTGTCCCTATCCCTGACCCCAGTAGCACCGGGGCAGGGTGGGGATTCCAGGCACCGACTCCTCCGGTGCCTCTGCCAGGTCCCGCAACATGACCTTCGTCCCTTTCTGAACCGCACCTCCTCCAGTTCCTGCAAGAGCTCCCTCAAGCCAGCCAGCACATCCCGGGCAAGCACATCTGACCCCTGCAGAGTAGCCCTATCCCGTGCCTCCCGACTCGTGACCCCCGCCCCAGTAAGTAAAGAAGGGGGAATAAAAGGTAAAAGAGAAGAGAAACACTCACCAGGCTGCGCGGGGCCGGGGACCCCCCCAGCCACAGGTCCAGCCTCGCTGTTACTTGAACGTCCTCCTCCAACTCTCCTTCCTCAGCGCTGCACTCTTCCACCTCCGACCGGTCCTCAGGCACCATGGGTCCTGCTGACTTCCGGGCTGCAGGCCATCCTCTCCCCCCATCTGCCGCTGGTAAGCCCCTTGCAGCCGACCCACTCGCAGCCGCAGGAATCCTCCGCACCAGACCCGTTTTCCTGCCTCTGCTGCCGCCCCTCCCCGACCAGGACTCCCAGGCACCAACTGTGACCCAGAGGTGGTCGCCGCCATCCTCCTTCCTCCCTGGGCAGACGTGCCCGCTCTTTCTCCCCGCTCTGCCTCCCTGTAGGAAGAGCCGCCGACTGCACCAGGGGACAGGCCGGAGCCCACAGCTTTTTCTCTCCCATGCCGAGCTGACATGCCGGCTGGAGCCTCGACAGACATGCCAGTCGCCCCCCGCTCCGGAATCCTGATGATGAAGGATGGGACTGTGGCAACATTCTGGTGAGTACCCATCCCCCGAGGGCTCCGCCTAAGCTGGGGATTCCACCCAGGCACGCCACCCGCCGAAGCCAGCGGCCCTTTAGATACAGCGTTGAAACAAATCCTCCTACATAAGTTGAACCTTTTTGTCTGCAGTCTTCTCTTCTCTACATCTGTTCAAAGTGCAGAATTTATAAGTCTTGTCTGAGCTGTCAGAAAAAAAGGGGGTGGAGAGTCACACTCTGCAGAGCTCAGTGAAGAGATCTCTGAGACCTGATTGGAGGGAAGTGACATACCCTCTTTACCACAGCATACAGGAACAGAGCTGAGGCTATCAATCAGCTGGAGGTCCCTCTCCTGTTGCCATTTAATTATTGGTGTCAGGAAAACTTGTCAGATGTGATTCATGCTGATAGAAGAGGAATGAAGCAACAGACAGAAATGACACTTCGTGCTAATTGAGACAAGTAAACACTAAAGAAAAAATTATATTTCATGTTTGAGGTTTACAACCACTTTAATGTTACATTCTTTACATGACCACAGTCTCTGGGTTTCATTCACACTGGCAAATTATGCATGCTATGATTTTAAGTGGCAAGAACCAGCAGATTCTTGGGGCTGGAATTGAGAAATGTGCGCATATAGTTGCAATTACAATACAATGACAGGTTGTTGGTAGCCACAGCTAATTGTGACTGGCCACATAGCCAGCGATTACCTGCGGTAATTGCGGCTGAACATAATTTGTGTAGTTTAACAAGCTATTTGTACAAATCTGTCAGTTCCACCTGCAGAAATCTACAGATGTAGGCAGGCAGGTTGAAATGTGTTAATTCTGGTGAGTAAGCTGCTGGCCCAGGCTGGAGATTGGATTAACTGTTGTAATCTCAGTTGCTGGGTTTTTTTATCCTAGTCAGCCCACCTGTGCTATAAAAAGAGGAAAGGCTGAGATCCAGGGGCTTCCTAGTTGAACTAGTTGGTTTGGTTCTGCTCGCGGTATCAGGGCTGCTGCCCCTTGCAATACACTGATGACACTGGGACTTTCGAAGACTTCCAAACCATGGACAATGCCATAATGGACTCTCACCTCACAGAGGTATGCCTGGGCAGCTACACTACTATAGTTAGGGTTAGGGGAAGGACGTTGTTTATATCGAACTGCCACACTTGTTCAGTAAAGTTACATTACATGTTTTGAGCCTGGTCTGAAGTTATTCAAAGGAGTGTGTGTTGGTTCTGACCTATCTAAAGAAACTAGGTCTGTAAAGCATTATGGGGTATGAAGTAACACCACTGCAAAGGGTTAACTCAGCAAGACAAAGACGAAGAGTGTAGCTGCTAAGAGTAACCAAGCATAAGTTCAAGACACAAAGCAACCACTCATACATCTATTTCCCCAGGACAACCTCTGGATATGATGCTGAGCACGTGCAGTCAACTTCTTTGGTCGAACATGGCGAGCCCTGTTCTGAGTGGAACCTGTCCTGTTAAACCGCTGTATGGTCTTGGTCACTATGATGCGGCTCAGGTTCAGGGTCTTGGCAATCTTTCTATAGCCTAGGCCATCTTTATGTAGCGCAACAATTCTTTTTTTCAGATCCTCAGAGAGTTCTTTGCCATGAGGTACCATGTTGAACTTCCAGTGACCATTATGAGAGAGTGAGAGCGATAACACCAAACTTAACACACCTGCTCCCCATTCACACCTAAGACCTTAAGACACTAACGAGTCACATGGAGGGAAAATGGCTATTTGGGCCCAATTTGGACATTTTCACTTATGGACTCACTTTTGTTGCCAGTGGTTTAGGCATTAATGGCTGTGTGTTGGGTTATTTTGAAGGGACAGCAAATGTACACTGTTATACAAGCTGTACAGTCACTACTTTACATTGTAGCAAAGTGTCATTTCTTCAGTGATGTCACATGAAAAGATATAATAAAATATTTACAAAAATGTAAGGGGTGTACTCACTTTTGTGAGATACTGTATCATCCCTGACCATGTTTGCTGGTCCACGTGTGGACCTGGAGGAACATGACTGCCAATTTGTGTACCAGTGTTCTCTCCTCTCTAAGCTCACGTTCCTGCCTTCCTCAACCTCAGAACCAACATTTGAATCAAGTAATGGCTGTGCATCATCAAGGAGCAAGTGGTTGATGCTGTGTTCAAATAACTCAGCTGACTCCTCCATGCCTGATGCTGGGGCTATGGCAGGAATAGCTGTGGACAAGGAGACAGGTTTAGCCACTCTGGCAGCTGCAGTGGACTGTGCACCAGTCTCTGCTTGGGTGACGGAGGATGAGGAGGCTGAGGATGGTTTAGTAAGTCAGTCCACCACCTCCTCTGCATGATGTGGCTGGATAGCACGGGCAACATCACTAAAGAGAGAAAATGATGGCCTGCCTGAGGTCTGACCACATTCACCTTTGCCTGTGGACATATACGCTGCTGGCCCCCTCACAGTGCCATGGGAACGTCGGCCTCTCCTTGTTGTCCTCCCAGACATGATGTGTGGGGGGGTGCTTATTAACACAATGTAATATGTGAATGTGTACATGGATGCACTTTAATCAATGGAAAGTGGTGTTTGGTGCACTTTAACTTGAGCACTCACTACTACACAGACACACTCCACTGATACAATATATTATACTGCAGTAAAACTGCACTAATGCACTACACGATGCTGCATTAAGCATGCACTAATGCACAGAAATGTACTGCGTTAAATGGCACGTAACGCACTGAAATATATGGCGGTAAACTTGCAGTAATGCACTGAACTGTACTGCATTAAAACGGAAGATAACGTACTGAAATATGCTGCGTTAAACTTACAGTAATGCACAGAATTGTACAGCATTAAACAGAAGATAATGCACAGAAATTTACTGCGTTAAACGGGACGTAACGCACTGAAATATATGGTGTTAAACTTGCAGTAACGCACTGAACTATACAACGTTAAACGGAAGATAATGCACTGAAATATACAGTGTTAAACTTGCAGTAATGCACTGAGCTGTACTGCGTTAAACTGAAGCCAACGCACTTAAATATACGGCGTTAAACTTGCACTAATGCACAGAAATGTACTGCTTTAAATGGCACGTAATGCACTGAAATATATGGCGTTAAACTTGCAGTAACGCACAGAACTGTACGGCGTTAAACTTGCAGTAACACACTGAAATTTACTGTATTAAGCGTGCACTAATGCACAGAAATGTACTGCATTAAATGGCATGTAACGCACTGAAATATATGGCGTTAAACATGCAGTAACGCACTGAACTGTACAGCGTTAAACTTTCAGTAATGCACTGAAACATACAGAGTTAAACTTACAGTAACACACAGAACTGTACAGCGTTAAACAGAAGATAACACACTGAAATATACTGTGTTAAGCATGCACTAACGCACAGAAATGTACTGCGTTAAATGGCATGTAACGCACTGAAATATATGACGTTAAACTTGCAGTAATGCACTGAACTGTACTGCATTAAATGGAAGATAACACACTGAAATATACAGAGTTAAACTTGCAGTAATGCACTGAACTATACAGTGTTAAACAGAAGATAATTCACTGAAATATACGGCATTAAACTTGAAATAACACACTGAAGTGTACTGCATTAAACAAAAGATAACACACTGAAATATACTGCGTTAAGCATGCACTAAAGCACAGAAATATACTGCGTTAAACGGCACGTAACGCATAGAACTGTATGGCAGAGTCTGATGCAGAGTCAGTCTGGGAGGACTGTGGAAGATTAGCCAGGTGGGCTAGAGAAAGCTGCAGCCAGGTGGGCTGGCAGTGCCTGAAGAGGTGGTGCTGGGATCAGTAGCCACAAGAAGATAGCTGGATACTGGGATTTTCTGCACACCAAAGGGGTCTGTGGTCCCTGCCTGTTATGGGCGTTCACTGGACCTGACAAGAGTGCCCTGTCAGATCCCATCCACCAGCTGGGTCTATGATTTGTCCTGCAAGCAAGTGTGTGCAGGAGACAGAAGAGGAGTGTATATAGAGTTTGTACATAGAGACTGTACATAGTTAAGTGTCCCTGAAGAATTGTTCCAGTCAAGTGGCCATCCCATAAAATCCCTATCCCCATCCAAGTTTATCCCCTCAATAAAACAAAACAAAGCACTGGACTGTTTCCTGACTCATGTGCTGTGAAGATGCGTTGAGCCTGGCTGTGCTAGGTGGGGGATCCCTTTCTACTTGCAGCTCCTTAGGGGGTGCACTACACGTAAATCATGGGACATGAAAGATTGGGCTAATGCTACTCTTGTCCTGCTGGGGGACATGTTGCAATCTTGCAACCACAGGGCCTACTGAGCTGCACAGAGCCACTTGGCCCATATTGAATGCAACTTCTCAGTCCATAACTCAACATCAGTGCTGCATAATATTGGGAGTCTACTTTTATCTACTTACTATTATGAGTTGTATTGTTTTTAATAAATTTGAGACTTTTGTTTATCTATTGTTATTGTGATTCACCTCATTACTCTGTGCCCTGTGGATTCCCAATATCCAGCAGCACTGATGTTGAGCATAGTACACCCAACCTTCGGATGTGTTTTTGAAGATCTCTTTGGAAGCCTATCAGACGGGACACAAGTTGATGTTTTCTTGGCCACTCGCCAAGCTGAGCTGCATGTATTGATTCCAATTTGCCTGTCCATCTGCTGATACTCTTTATGCCCTCTACACATGAGCGACTTATATAGGCATGGGGCGTGGTCACCAGGTGGTGACCCTGCCCCTTATGATGGCACAGTCCCACCACGCCCCATGCCTATAAGTCGTTGTGCACCGTGAACACAGCATTACAGCGGGAGAGAGCATCGTGTCAACATTGGAAGAAGAGAAGAGGGAAGAAGACGATGGAGAAGACTGGGCCACCGCTAGGAAAAGAGCAGAAGATAGCGGAGGAGCCCAGCAGAAGAACCAGAGAGCGGGAGAAGAGGCCGGAGAGTGGGAGAAGAACCGGACACTGGGAGAAGCAGAGAAGTCGGAAGAGACCCCCAAAGTCGGAGGAAGACCCCCGGAACTGCCTAATAAATTACTTTAAAAACGTGTGTAGTGCGTTTTTTTTTATTGACACTTTTTTCCCCAGGTGGATGGGTAGGGGTATGATGTACCCCATACTCATTCACATAGGATGGGGGGCCGGGATCTGGAGGCCCCCTTATTAAAGGGGGCTTCCGGATTCCGATAAGCCCCCCCACCCGCAGACCCCGACAACCAACGGCCAGGGTTGTTGGGAAGAGCCCTTGTCCTCATCAACAAGGGACAAGGTGCTTTGGGGTGGGGGGGCCGCAGGGCGCATTCCTTCCCCAAAGCACCCACCCCCCATGTTGAGGGCATGCGGCCTGGTACGGTTCAGGAGGGGGGGTGCTCGCTTTCCTGACCGGCCGGGCTGCGTGCTCGGATAAGGGTCTGGTATAGATTTTGGGGGGACCCCAACGCCGTTTTTTTTGGCGTAGGGGGTTCCTCTTAAAATCTATACCAGACCTGAGGGCCTGGTATGCTCTGCGATGGGGCTCGCAAGGTGTTAATCTCGCCGATAAAAGCGGCGAGATTGACTTCCTTTTCTAGTCCCGTCAGACTTCATCACGTTCAAAATGAACATGTGTGGGCAAGTCCGGAAGTCCGTCGAAAATACGTCGGGAAGACCATCGGACCTATTCTGCCAGCAAGTCCGGTCGTGTGTGCGCGAGTCCGTTCGTTTGGAAAGTCTGTTGGAAGTCCGCCAAGAGTCCGTCGGATAGACCGTCGGACCAGTCCGGTCGAAAAGTCAGCTCGTGTGTACGCGGCATTAGATGCACTCCACTTTTTTTTTTTTTCTAGTTTAACTTCTTTTGTGGGGATTTGCACTCAATGTACAAGACTTTTTTTTTTCACTATGAGTTTTTATTACGTTTTTTCAGGTAAGAAGTACAGAACATTCAATGCAAACATTGGTAATGGTATAATGAGGTTACCGTGGTATATTTAAGCTAGAGGTAATATTAGCTTCAACATCAACATTAAAGAGAGTCGATAGTGCCAAGGTGAGGGGGATCTCACAACTGTCTTACGTAGGCACCAACAAAGCATATACGCTGAGAACTGATGAAGAAACATCTAACAAAACTCAAGAAGAGAAAAATCGAATATTTCCTGTTATCCGAGTATATCTTTTAGTTGTATATGGGGAGTATTGTGGTATCAATATAGGGGAGGGGTTTAAAGGTAACATGTATCGCGAGTCTCAGGGTAGAGATGGGGATCTAGGGTCAAGGAGCTAGGGTTGCCAATTGCTCCGAAATTTGGTTGTTACTAGGTGGGCTTTAGCGAATAAGGATTCATACAGGAGATGGTCGTTCAATGAAGTAACCAGCTCAGAGATGGCTGGGGCCATCTGATTTTTCCAGCGTCTGGCAATAGATAAGATGGCCGCTTTAAAGGTATGAGTTAAAAAGTTATAAAAATTTGTCGGCCACTGTTCAAATCCAACGCCAAGTAGGGCCAATTTGGGGTCTGGAGAGCAGGAGATATGTGTGACTGATGTAATAAAATGAAAAACTTGTTTCCAAAATTCAAGAAGGATTCCGTGATGTCCACAGTTACGCCAGTAAAGAAGTGAGGAGGATGAAAAGATGGAGGTGTATAATACCATCTATGAACTCATTTTTGTAAGGATTCCCAGTGGGAAATGCATCTGGAGTGCTGTAGAGGTTTCCTGAGGATGGTGTGCCACTGCTCCATAATGTACAAGACTTTTATGCTCCCCTATTATTATTATTATTGTTGGGTATTTGACTTTTGATTGCGCAGTTAACCTACTGCTGTCATCAAAGGGCTGGTTGTATCTGGAGTGTGCTACGTACACAGTGCAGAGTTTAAGAGTGTATTATGTACAGAGTGCAGTTCCAGGGGTGCATTACATACAGAGTGCAGGGTTTAGGGGTGTGCTATGCACAGTGTGCAAACTCAACCCCACAAAAGATTCCTTGTATCTCCTTCTCCTACCTAGCCTGGTTTTAGTACCTCCCTTTGTAGGAGGCTCTGCCTTGCCTTGCAGGGAGATCGCTCTCTCTCTGATTCTGAAGAGCTGTCCCTGCCGTGAATGCGTGAAGGGATCTGTTAGTTCCAGGAGCTGCTGAGAGCCAAGCTGTCCCTTGCAAACACAGAAGGCTTCTGTGTTTACAAGTAACAACGGGGAGCGGGAGCAGAGGGTGAGAGCCGATGTTCGGTGCAGATCTTCGGATAATGCCTCTGATGATCTGCGCATGAGCAGGATGTAACATCACTGCAGATGATCCATTGATCAGCTGGCGTGACATCAACACTGGGTATGCGCAGATTGTCAGAGGCATTATCCGAAGATCAGCAAAGTGTGGTGTTCTGGCGAATAGTGCAGATCGACTTCTGCCTGTGACGTGATCAGTGATGTCTCGCGCATGCGCAAAGAAAGCAAGTCAGAATCTGACGATTAGATTCTCCCCCTGCGCTTTGCTGATCGTCGGATAATGCTGACATAATGCATTATCCGACAATTTTCACTATTCGATAGAACACCGGCTGCAAAACTGGGTGTGAGGGTCACATGACAAGGCCTGGCAGGCCAAATTCAGCCCACGGGTGTTTGACATATGTGGTCTAATGCCCTGCACACATGATCCGACATTCCGACAACAAAATCCATCGGATTTTTTCCGACGGATTTTGGGCCAAACTTGTCTTGCATACACACGGTCAGGGCCGGTACAAGGCAGGGGCGGAGAGGGCACGTGCCCTGGGCGGTACCATTTGGTATGGGGGGGGGGCGCAGCTGTGCGCTCCTGCATGATCCTCCCTTCCCTTCCCTCAGCACACAACTACACTTTTACTCCCCTACGGAGGAGTCCCGTTGTCTCTGCCAGCGCCGTGACGTCACTCACGGACGGAGGCGAGGTGGGAGGACGCAGAGAGGAGCGCAGGGAGGCGGGAGCTGAGAGCTGAGAGCTGAGCTGTGTTGTGTCGGCGCGCTGTCTGTCTCAAGCGGAGCCAAGCTGAGGAGCTGCTGCCTGGCTGGCTGGCTCAGGCTGGATTCAATCTGGAAGGTAGAAGAGTGCAGTGCCAGTGTTCTGACTCAGATATTTAGCAGTGGTGGTCACTGGTCATTAACCTCGCCTCAGCCTCCTCCCCTCCCCCCAATCCAGACATTTATTAATCTGTTTTTTAGTGTTTACTTACACAAGTTCAGACTCATAACTTCTGAGTCTGAACTTGTGTAAGTAAACACTAAAAAACAGATTAATAAATGGCTGGATTGGGGGGAGGGGAGGAGGCTGAGACGAGGTTAATGACCAGTGACCACCACTGCTGAATACCCCACAATACTGTGCAATACTCTGCAATACCCCACAACACTGTGCAATACTCTGCAATACCCCCACAATACTCTGCAATACCCCACAACACTGTGCAATACTCTGCAATACCCCACAACACTGTGCAATACTCTGCAATACCCCACAACACTGTGCAATACTCTGCAATACCCCACAACACTGTGCAATACTCTGCAATACCCCACAACACTGTGCAATACTCTGCAATACCCCACAACACTGTGCAATACTCTGCAATACCCCACAACACTGTGCAATACTCTGCAATAGCCCCACAATACTCTGCAATACTCCACAATACTGTGCAATACTCTGCAATGCTCTGCAATACCCTGCAACACTGTGCCATACTCTGCAATACCCCGCAATACTTTGCAATACTCTGCAATAGCCTCCAATACTCTGCAAGACCCAGCAACACTGTGCAATACTCTGCAATACCCCACAATACTGTGCAATACTCTGCAATACCCCACAATACTGTGCAATACTCTGCAATACTCCACAATACTGTGCAATACTCTGCAATACCCCCACAATACTCTGCAATACTCCACAATACTGTGCAATACTCTGCAATACCCCACAATACTGTGCAATACTCTGCAATGCTCTGCAATACCCTGCAACACTGTGCCATACTCTGCAATACCCCGCAATACTTTGCAATACTCTGCAATAGCCTCCAATACTCTGCAAGACCCAGCAACACTGTGCAATACTCTGCAATACCCCACAATACTGTGCAATACTCTGCAATACTCCACAATACTGTGCAATACTCTGCAATACCCCCACAATACTCTGCAATACTCCACAATACTGTGCAATACTCTGCAATACCCCACAATACTGTGCAATACTCTGCAATGCTCTGCAATACCCCGCAACACTGTGTCATACTCTGCAATACCCCGCAGTACTCTGCAATACCCCGCAATACTTTGCAATAGCCTCCAATACCCCACAACACTGTGCAATACTCTGCAATACCCCACAACACTGTGCAATACTCTGCAATACCCCCACAATACTGTGCAATACTCTGCAATGCTCTACAATACCCCGAAATACTCTGCAATACCCCACAACACTGTGCCATACTCTGCAATACCCCGCAATACTCTGCAATACCCCGCAATACTTTGCAATACTCTGCAATAGCCTCCAATACTCTGCAATACCCCGCAACACTGTGCAATACTCTGCAATACCCTGCAATACCCCGCAATACTTTGCAATACTCTGCAATAGCCCCCAATACTCTGCAATACCCCACAATACTGTACAATACTCTGCAATACCCTGAAATACTCTGCAATACCCCACAATACTGTGCAATACTCTGCAATACCCCCACAATACTGTGCAATACTCTGCAATACCCCGCAACACTGTGCAATACTCCACAATACTGTGCAATACTCTGCAATACTCCACAATACTGTGCAATACTCTGCAATACCCCCACAATACTGTGCAATACTCTGCAATACCCCACAATACTGTGCAATACTCTGCAATACCCCGCAATACTGTGCAATACTCTGCAATACCCCGCAATACTGTGCAATGCTCTGCAATGACGACATTGATTCTTTATTAAAACCGGGGGGGGGGGGGGGGGCGCAGTTTGCCATCTTCGCCCTGGGCACCAAATGGCCTTGTCCCAGCACTGCACACGGTCACACAAAGTTTTCAGAAAATCCGATCGTTCTGAACGCGGTGATGTAAAACACGTACGTTGGGACTATAAACGGGGCAGTAGCCAATAGCTTTTGTCTCTTAATTTATTCTGAGCATGCGTGGCACTTTGTCGGTTGGATTTGTGTACACATGATCGGAATTTAAACGATCAGATTTTGTTGTCGGAAACTTTTATCTCCTAGATTGTAAGCTCTAACAAGCAGGGCCCTCTGATTCCTACTGTATTGAATTGTATTGTACTGTCTGCCCTAATGTTGTAAAGCACTGCGTAAACTGTCGGCGCTATATAAATCCCATATAATAATAATAATATCCTGCTCTCAAACTTTGTGTGACGGAAATTCCGATGGAAAAAGTCCGATGGAGCCCACACACGGTCGGAATTTCCGACAACACAATCCGATCGCACTTTTTACATAGTTACATAGTTATATAGTAGGTGAGGTTGAAAAAAGACACAAGTCCATCAAGTCCAACCTATGTGTGTGATTATGTGTCAGTATTACATTACATATCCCTGTATGTTGCGGTCATTCAGGTGATTATCTAATAGTTTCTTGAAGCTATCAATGCTCCCCGCTCAGACCACCGCCTGTGGAAGGGAATTCCACATCCTTGCCGCTCTTACAGTAAAGAACCCTCTACGTAGTTTAAGGTTAAACCTCTTTTCTTCTAATTGTAATGAGTGGCCACTAGTCTTATTAAACTCTCTTCTGCGAAAAAGTTTTATCCCTATTGTGGGGTCACCAGTACAGTATTTGTAAATTGAAATCATATCCCCTCTCAAGCGTCTCTTCTCCAGAGAGAATAAGTTCAGTGCTTGCAACCTTTCCTCATAACTAAGATCCCCCAGACCCTTTATTAGCTTTGTTGCCCTTCTTTGTACTCGCTCCAATTCCAGTACATCCTTCCTGAGGACTGGTGCCCAGAACTGGACAGCATACACCAGGTGCGGCCGGACCAGAGTCTTGTAGAGTGGGTGAATTATCATTTTATCTCTTGCGTTGATCCCCCTTTTAATGCATGCCAATATTCTCTTTGCTTTATTAGCAGCAGCTTGGCATTGCATGCCATTGCTGAGCCTATCATCTACTAGGACCCCCAGGTCCTTTTCCATCCTAGATTCCCCCAGAGGTTCTCCCCCCAGTCTATAGATTGCATTCATATTTTTGCCACCCAAATGCATTATTTTACATTTTTCTACATTGAACCTCATTTGCCATGTAGTCGCCCACCCCATTAATTTGTTCAGGTCTTTTTGCAAGGTTTCCACACCCTGCGGAGAAGTTATTGCCCTGCTTAGCTTAGTATTGTCTGCAAATACAGAGATTGAACTGTTTATCCCATCCTCCAGGTCGTTTATAAACAAATTAAATAGGATTGGTCCCAGCACAGAACCCTGGGAAACCCCACTACCCACCCCTGACCATTCTGAGTATTCCCCATTCATCACCACCCTCTGAACTCGCCCTTGTAGCCAGGTTTCAATCCATGTACTCACCCTATGGTCCATGCCAACGGACCTTATTTTGTACAGTAAACGTTTATGGGGAACTGTGTCAAATGCTTTTGCAAAATCCAGATACACCACGTCTACGGGCCTTCCTTTATCTAGATGGCAACTCACCTCCTCATAGAAGGTTAATAGATTGGTTTGGCAAGAATGATTCTTCATGAATCCATGCTGATTACTGCTAATGATATCGTTCTTATTACTAAAATCTTGTATATAGTCCCTTATCATCCCCTCCAAGAGTTTACATACTATTGATGTTAGGCTAACTGGTCTGTAATTCCCAGGGATGTATTTTGGGCCCTTTTTAAATATTGGTGCTACATTGGCTTTTCTCCAATCAGCTGGTACCATTCCAGTCAATAGACTGTCTGTAAAAATTAGGAACAACGGTCTGGCAATCACTTGACTGAGTTCCCTAAGTACCCTCGGATGCCATCCATCTGGTCCCGGTGATTTATTAATGTTAAGTTTCTTAAGTCTAATTTTCATTCTGTCCTCTGTTAACCATGGAGGTGCTTCCTGTGTTGTGTCATGAGGATAAACACTGCAGTTTTGGTTACTGAAGCCCCCCGATTCACTCGTGAAGACTGAGGAGAAGAATAATTGCACCCTTACATTTCTTGTTGCATTCTTTATAAAGTCTGAATGTTGAGGATGATCACTCAACCTTGTATTTTTTGAAGGCCTTCTCCTTTGCTTTTATATGCATTTTTACATTGGAGTTAAGCCATCCAGGATTTTTGTTCGCTCTTTTAAATTTATTACCCAATGGGATACATTGGCTAATGCCCTTATTTAATATGCTCTTAAAGCAAACCCATCTCTCCTCCGTATTCTTTGTTCCTAATATTTTATCCCAATTTATGCCTTTTAGCAAGGTTTGTAGTTTAGGGAAGTTGGCTCTTTTGAAATTCAGTGTCTTTGTGTTCCCTTCATGTTTCCTATTTGTGTGATTTATACTGAAACTAATTGACCTGTGATCGCTGTTACCTAAATTGCCCCGTATTTCCACATCCGTGATCAGGTCTGTATTGTTGGTAATCAGTAGATCCAGTAATGTTTTATTTCTAGTTGGTGCGTCTACCATCTGACCCATAAAATTGTCCTGCAAGACATTAAGGAACTGGCGAGCCTTAAATGAATGCGCGGTTCCCTCCGCCCAGGCTATGTCTGGATAATTAAAATCCCCCATTATGATAACACTTCCCATCCTTGCTGCTAATCCAGTTTGTGATAGGAGATCCGTCTCCACTGCCTCCCTCATGTTAGGGGGCCTATAGCATACTCCCAGTATTATTTTCCCCTTAGCTTCATCCCTTTGGAGCTCTACCCATAAGGATTCCACCTCCTCTCTAGCTCCCTCAATGATGTCATCTCTCACATTCGCTTGTACATTATTCTTGATATATAGGCATACCCCTCCCCCTTTTTTACCCTCTCTATCCTTGCGGTATAGGGTATACCCTTAAAGGTTTGCCAGCCAATCATGAGAGCTGTTGAACCAGGTCTCTGAAATTCCCACAAAATCCAAATCCCCCTTGTACAACAGTATCTCTAGTTCACCCATCTTGTCCGCCATGCTCCTGGCATTGGTGAACATGCCACATAGTTTAGACCGGTCACATATTGTCCTCGTATTGGGTGTTTCGAGATTGCAACTAGGACTTGCTACTATACTCACCTTGTGTTTTTGTGCTTTGGTTAACCTACCACTAATGCCCCCAATACTACCCTCTGGAATATCTTCCACGCTGGCTATCTCTGTCTCTGGACCCTCCCCCCATCGCCTAGTTTAAAAACCCCTCTAACTTTTTGGCCATCTTCATTCCCAGCAGATCTGCACCCTTCTCATTTAGGTGCAGTCCGTCCCTTCTATAGTACCAGTTACCGACTGAGAAGTCGGCCCAGTCCTCCAGGAACCCAAACCCCTCCTTACTACACCAGCTCTTCAAGTCCCTAAAATCGTTCTTTAGGACACTCCATCTGCCTCTGACTTTGTCATTGGTGCCAACGTGCACCATGACAGCAGGGTCTTCCCCAGCCCCTCCCAGTAATCTGTCCACAAGATCCGTGATTTTTCCATCGGAAAATCCGACCGTGTGTACACGGCATAAGGGGATCGATTTCTCCCCACTTCATGCTGTGTGTTCAGGACAGGATGTAAGGGGAAATCTTTGCAATGTGACAATAACATGTCATTATGAAGTCAAAAAGTCACACAGTCAAGCGACATCCCCCAATGGTACGCCAACATGTCATATCAAAGTCAAAAAGTCACAAAGTCACGTGAAATAAAAAAGGAATTAATAGACCAAATACTCTCATTACATTACATTATAGTTACCACAATACAATATGTTTGCTACACAGTAGTGATCACCTGAACAATTTTTTTCAGTTACTTCCGTGTTTAGTGGCATTCATGATTTTGCTTAGTGTTTGCTTATCTGGTGTGTAATCTAGTAGGAGGTAAGTAAACAATCTTGCAGAAACCTATTCAAAAGGTCACACAGATTGACGTGCACACTGTATGAATTCCAACAGACAAAGAGCAATTACCATAAAAAAATAGATCTACCTCATAACCCCCTCCCTGCCTTGTAAAGTAAGCCCTGGTTATTTATCTCTTTCCTACTGATTGTTGCATAATGTCCTTTCTAGCAATAAAACAGCAGCACAATAATGTTTACTGTCCTTTTTTAACCCTTTTGCTGCCAGGGCTCTTTTTTCATTTTTCTATTTTTTTATTTTGTAGACATGTTTACAAAATCATTTTAGGCATGAAGATTACTTAAAACCACCAAAACATTGTATATTTTCTGAAAGCAGAGACCCTGGAGAATAAAATGGTTGTAGTTTCAATTTTTATGTCACATGACATTAGCGCAACGGTTTATCAAGCACAAAAATTCAGTAAAAAATACACCAAAATTTATTTTCGAGAACACCAGCACAATATGTTACCCAGTTTTTGGTAACTTATAAAAGATAAGGTTGTGCTGAGTATATAGATACCCAACATGTCAAGCCCTAATATTGTGTGTGTTGTAAAATGGCAACAAACTTCAATACCCTACAGTTTTTACCCTGGTTTGCATGTTGATATGTACCATGTGTAGCATAATCAGCGTTTTCGTACGCATGCAAACTCAATCTGTGTTTAAATTCATATGGGAGATCAACTTTCTTTGGAGAGGTTAGATGTGCTTGAGTTTAACATCATTTTTTGTTTTTTACTCTTTTTTAATTTTTTTCCACTACCTTTCATCGCATAGGGGACAAAAAATGTGATACTGCATGTTGTATTTTTTATGACAGGTTCTCTTCAATGAGACATCAGAAACTGGCTGTATGTCGGTACTTTGACGTAGAATGCTATCTGCTGCCATAACTCTGGTATTTTCTGAAACAGTGGGAGGTCCTCTTTAACCACTTCACTGGGCATTTTCACCCCCTTCCTGCCCAGACCAATTTTTAGTTTTCAGCGCTGTCGCACTTTGAATGACAATTGCGCTGTCATGCAACACTGTACCCAAATGAAATTTTTACGTTTCTTTCCCCACAAATAGAGCTTTCTTTTGGTGGTATTTGATCACCTCTGCGGTTTTTATTTTTTGCGCTATGAACAAAAAAAGAGCGACAATTTTGAAAAAACACAATATTTTTAACTTTTTGCTATAATAATTATCCCAATTTTTAAAAAAGAACAAACAATTTTTTCCCTCAGTTTAGGCCGATGTGTATTCTTCTACATATTTTTGGTAAAAAATTGCAATCAGCGTATATTGATTGGTTTGCGAAAAAGGTATAGCGTCTACAAAATAGGGGATAGATTTATGGAAATTTTTATTTATTTTTATTTTTTTTTACTAGTAATGGCGGCGATCTGCGATTTTTTTTTTTTTTGTGACTGTGACGTTGTGACGGACATATCGGACCCTTTTGACAAATTTTTGGGACCATTCACATTTATACAGCGATCAGTGCTATAAAATTGCACTGATTACTATGAAAATGTGACTGGCAGAGAAGGGGTTAACACTAGGGGGTGATCGAGGGGTTTATTATGTTTCCTAGGGAGTGATTCTAACTGTAGGGGGAGGGGACTCACAAGGGAAGGTGACGATCGGTGTTCTTCTGTACTGGGAACACACCATCGGTCACCTCTCACCTGACAGGACGTGGATCTGTGTGTTTGCACACACAGATCCATGGTCCTGCTCGGGTAACGGGCAATCGCGGGTATCCGGCGGACATCGCGGCCGCTGGGCACGCACACCGGGTCCCGAGCAATGCGGCGGGCGTGCCCTAGATGGCCGGGAAGCCCAGGACGTCATATGATGCCCACCCAGGATGGGAGATCCCTCCTGCGGACGTCATATGACTATGGGCGGGTTTTGGAGTTGGTAAGATAAAAGTGGTCTCTGTGTCAGATTCGCCGCAAGATCACTTTTATCGGCGGCAGGAGAGGTGCCGCCCCACACCGTGCTCCGATCGTCTCCGCCGCTTACCGGAGGAAAGATGGCCCCCACTCTGCTCCATAACATTGGATGACGGAAGCAACGTTAAACGTCAATTCTGCCCAACGGCCTTAAAGGGGAACATTTTTTTTTTATTGAAAAAAATAAAGACTTTATTATTTTTTTTTTTTTTTTTGCATTTAGGTGTAAATGTGAGATCTGAAGTCTTTTTGACCCCAGATCTCACATTAACCACGTGACATCCGCGCTATGGCCGAATGACGGCCACAGCGCGGACCTGAATTCCCGGGAGGCCGTCATATGACTGCCTCCCCTGTGCACGCGCCCTGATCTGTCACTGAGACTCAGCTGATCACCGATCCGAGTAAGGGGCCGGTCCCAGCCCCTTACCATGTGATCAACTGTCAGCCAATGATGGCTGATCACATGATGTAAACAAAAGATCGGTAATCTTTTTTTTTCCTACTCACGCTGATAGCGTGAGTAGAAAAAAGCCGATCACCGGCTCAGATGTGAGGGACAAAGGTCCTGAAGTGGAAGAGGCACATCTGCCTCATCTGTGCTTCCTAACAGTGCCACCTAACAGTGCCCACAAGTGCCACCTATCAATGCCCACCAGTAGTGCCAATCAGTGTAAATGATCAGTGCCCATCACTGCCACCCATCAGTGCCCATCACTGCCGCCTATCAGTGCCCATCACTGCCACCCATCAGTGCCCATCACTGCCACCCATCAGTGCCCATCACTGCCGCCTATCAGTGCCCATCAGTGCCGCATCATCAGCGTACATCAATGAAGGAGAAAAATTACCTGTTTTAAATTTTTTATAACAAAATATAATTTTTTTTTTTTTTTTATTTTAAATTCGGTCTCTACATTTTTTTTTTACAAAAAATAAAAACCGCAGAGGTGATCAAATATCACCAAAAGAAAGCTCTATTTGTTGGGAAAATTATAAAAATTTAATTTGGGTACAGTGTTGTATGACCGCGCAATTGTCATTCAAATTGCGTCAGCGCTGAAAGCTGAAAATTGGTCTGGATAGGAGGGGGGTTTAAGTGCCCAGTAAGCAAGTGGTTGAAGAGGCCCGGCCATGCTTTTTTTATATTACAAGGGGTGTTTAAAAGTGATCCAAAATTTTTTTTTTTGAAGGGACAGTGTAAAAATAAAATATAAAAAGTAAAATAAATAATAATTTTTTTTTTTTTGAAGCATGACATGTTGGGTATCAATTTACTCGGCATAACAATATCTTTCACAATATAAAAAAAAAAGTTGGGCTAACTTTACGGTTTTCTTATTTTTTTAATTCAAAAATGTGTATTTTTTCCAAATAAATATCGTTTGTAAGACCGCTGTGCATACGGTGTGACATAAAGTATTGCAACGACCGCCATTTTATTCTCTAGCGTGTCTAAAAAACTATATATAATGTTTGGGGGTTTTAAGTAAATTTCGAGCAAAAAAAAATGATTTTGATTTGTAAACAAGTTTGAAAAATAGGCTTGATACTTAAGTGGTTAAAGTTAATGGAGCACAGATCACACTACATTAGTTTCCTTTTTGCCTACGGTAGCCAGGGAAAGTGACATCAGAAATCAGAAGCAATATTATACAGTACATGCCGCTTACTAGGCAGGGGAGATCAGTGAACAGGCATTTGCTGGTCTCCCTCCCCTCTACACAGACGATGGCAGCTTGAAGCCTAGGATATATGAAAGCGACACGTGGGGGGAATGTCCTGGGGTGAACAGTATAGTTCTGCTTTGAAGTAGTATAACTGCAATTTTATTAAGAAGTATAAAGCGGATCTTCACCCTCTGCACCATGATCATTCCTCTCCACCCTTCTTCCTAGCGTGTACATGGATAGCGTTTTTTTTTTTTTAAATATATCTACCCATTTTGTTAAGGTAATTTTCTGGCCCTGCCCCTCCTTGCATGTCATTCGCCTAGGCGAATAATGTGCGCTGTCCTCCCTTTGCCTAATGGGATATGCACATCACATATCCCAGGAGGCAAAGTCTTCCATTCAGTAAAGATGGAGGGGGTGGGCCTAACTGGGCGTCATCGAGAAAAGCACCAGCTGAACCCAGAACAACTATAATGGCAAAGCATGGCAGTGTGGGACCAAGTGCTGCCAGTACAGAAGAGAATGTCAGCTGGACACAGTGGACAGCGCTGGGCCTGCTGGGAGGGTGAGTATCTGAAGTAGCCTAAACACAACACCAGGTAGGCAGGGGTTGTTAAAAAATATATATATGGGGGAGGGTGGAAATCCACTCTAACCACCGTGTATTTACGTCGCTACTTTGACGTAAAATAACAGTATATTTTTAAATGGCGGGCGATCCACTTTAAAGTGGAGTTCCGGAGGGGGTGGAGCTAGCCGGAGTCCAATATGGACGTGTGACAGCAGAGCTCCAGTACCAGCGGGAATATCGCAGCACATAGCACCTCGCCCGGGACTCAATCCGAGCCCTAACCACAGCGTTCCGGTTCTCTCACACCCAGGGAACACAGCAAACAAATGACGAGGAGAAAGAAGAAGAGGAAACGGCCGATGCGCCTAACGGAGTACTTCTCCTACCCTGTTTCCCCAAAAATAAGACCTAGCGTGACTGTCGGTGATGGCTGCAATATAAGCCCTACCCCTCAAATAAGCCCTAGTTAAAGTCCTTGTAGGTCTTATTTTCAGGGTAGGGCTTATTTTCGGGGAAACAGGGTAGGCCTTTTTTGGGGGGTAGGGCTTATATTTCAGCCATCACTGACAATCACGCTAGGTCTTATATTGGGGAAACAGGGTATGAGGCCAAGCAAGATGGCGCCAGCTCCTCACCCACGCCGACATCCGCGGCCCATCCTCGCAGCAAGCTGCAGAAAACACAAAAAAGGAGCAGTCCACCTAAAGATTCAAGGTCTCGACCAGCCACCCCATCCTCAGGGAGTCCTGAAAAGACAAGATTCAAGGCAGATGCCATGGAAGACAACAATGAGGTGAGCTCTCCCCCTGACTCAGGAGATGACACCAGAGAGTTGCCAGACTCAATTGATTCATTCCCCACTAACGTCCAACCAGTTATAGGGATGTTAGTGTCCCTGAGAGGATCGCTCCACTCAGACATGATTTCCTGTATGCATAAATTCAGCACTGAGCTTAGGTCAGTATCTGATAAAGTGACTCACATGGAACACAGGATGGGGGAATACGCCACTACTATAAATGATTTAGTAGACGCAAATGAAGCCAAGGAAGATGATATAGAAGGGATCAAAGCCAAGATGGCTGACATTGAGGACAGGTCCAGGAGAAATAATGTGAAGATCAGAGGGGTCCCAGGAAACTGTTAAACAACAAGATCTGAGGGACTATGTAACCCTGCTCTTCACGGCTATCCTACCTGATCTTTCAGCCTTAGACTTCACTGTGGACAGAATTCACAGACTCCCTAAACCTACCTTCCTATCAGACAACATACCGTGGGATGTAATCCTTCGATTACACTTCTACCACACAAAGGAAAGGCTCATGGCAGCCTCAAGGCAAAAAGAAATGATCCCATCACCTTACTCAAACCTGCAATTTTATGCAGATTTATCACAATACACACTGCAGAAACATAGAAACATGACAACCATCGCTAAAGCACTCAGGAATCATAAACTTGGGTACAAATGGGGCTTTCCCACCAAACTGATTGTCACAAGAGAAGGCAAGGAGTATGAGATGGACTCTGTGGCAAAAGGCATGGCGCTGCTTAACTCCACACTTTAAAACCCTTTTCCTAGTTGGCATACAGCCACAAATGTTGACTTTTTGTTCCTATAAACTTTTCTTTCTTATCCTAACAGTCAAGAGTAACACTTCATTTCCAGGAAGAAATCGAATCATCCAAGAACAAGAGCCAGACTCTTCAGGACAACAAAGTGACCCACATGCAACTATCCACATCTCCCTACAAACCGCACTCATGGCAGTGAACTTTTAACTATTAACTCCAAAGGACTCAATCACCCGGCCAAACGCAGGTCTTTATGGAAAGAAGCATTACAAAGGAACTGTGACATTTTATGTACATAAAGCGGAGTTCCGCCAAAAAAATAAAAATGAAAGTCAGCACCTACAAAAAGTGTAGCTTGTGACTTTTAATAAATCGGACACTCACCTGTCCCACGGGCCGGCGATGCGGACGTATCAAGCAACGCCTGCTCTCCACAGCACCGGCATTCTTACTGTGGGTGCACGTGTGAGCCGCGCTGTGAATGGCCGGATGATCTTCAGGGACCTGTGATGTGCCCCAGAAGATTGCACGGAGGGAGGGGGAGAGGTGAACTTCCTTCTGGCACCGCGGACCCCCGGGAGGAAGTGGGAGCTGGGTGCCTCTAAGAAGAGGATATCTGCTCCCCCAAATGTGGTATGTTAGGGGGTCACTGTCACTTAAAGCAGAAGTTCCATTTTTGGGTGGAACGCCGCTTTAACATAAAAGTGGTCCCAGTCGGGGATTCACCACAAGACCACTTCTATGGGCAGTGGGAGAGATGCCCCCTCCCATCGCTTCCCAGTTGTTTCCGCTGCTTACTCAAGCCGTCGGTAGCGGCGGAAACAATCCGATCCCCGGGATAAAAGGACAGGAAATCGAGTGAGGGCAAGATGGCCCCCACTCAGCTCTATGCCCTTGGAGGACCGGAGCGACATCAAGCGTCACTTCCGCCCTCCGGCCTTTTTTTATGGAAAAAAAAAATTAAATTTTTTTTGTATTGCTTTTAAGTGTAAATGTGAGTTGTGAGGTCTTTTTGACCCCAGATCTCACATTAAAGAGGCCCTGTCCTACTTATTTCTATTACAAGGGATATTTACATTCCTTGTAATAGGGATAAAAGTGATCAAAATATTTTTTTTTCTTAAAGGGACAGTGTAAAAATAAAATAAATAAGGAAAACACAAAAAAAATTTAAAGTGCCCCGTCCCTCCAAGCTTGCGCACAGAAGCGAACGCATACGCAAGTCGTGCCCACATATGTAAAGGGTGTTCAAATCACACGTGAGGTATCGCTGTGAGTGAGAGCAATAATTCTACCCCCAGACCTTCTCTGTAACTCAAAACTGGTAACCTGTGGAAAATTTTAAATGTCGCCTATGGAGATTTTTTAAGTACAAAGTTTGTTGCCATTCCATGAGCGGGCACAATTTTGAAGCGTGACATGTTGGGTAATAATTTACTCTGCATAATATTATTTTTCACATTATAGAATAAAATTGGACTAACTTAACTGTTTTCTTACTTTTTAATTCAAAAAAGTGTATATTTTCCAAAAAAATTGCATTTGCAGGACCACTGCGCAAAAACAGTGTGACATAAAGTATTGCAACGATCTCAATTTTATTCTCTAGGGTCTCTGCTAATATATATATAAACATACATACAGTGGGGACGGAAAGTATTCAGACCCCCTTAAATTTTTCACTCTTTGTTATATTGCAGCCATTTGCTAAAATCATTTAAGTTCATTTTTTCCTCATTAATGTCCACACAGCACCCCATATTGACAGAAAAACAGAATTGTTGACATTTTCGCAGATTTATTGAAAAAGAAAAACTGAAATATCACATGGTCCTAAGTATTCAGACCCTTTGCTTTGACACTCATATATTTAACTCAGGTGCTGTCCATTTCTTCTGATTATCCTTGAGATGGTTCTACACCTACATTTGAGTCCAGCTGTGTTTGATTATACTGATTGGACTTGATTAGGAAAGCCACACACCTGTCTATATAAGACCTTACAGCTCACAGTGCATGTCAGAGCAAATGAGAATCATGAGGTCAAAGGACCTGCCTGAAGAGCTCAGAGACAGAATTGTGGCAAGGCACAGATCTGGCCAAGGTTATAAAAAAATTTCTGCTGCACTTAAGGTTCCTAAGAGCACAGTGACCTCCATAATCCTTAAATGGAAGACGTTTGGGATGACCAGAACCCTTCCTAGAGCTGGCCGTCTGGCCAAACTGAGCTATCAGGGGAGAAGAGCCTTGGTGAGAGAGGTAAAGAAGAACCCAAAGATCACTGTGGCTGAGCTCCAGAGATGCAGTCGGGAGATGGGAGAAAGTTGTAGAAAGTCAACTATCACTGCAGCCCTCCACCAGTCGGGGCTTTATGGCAGAGTGGCCCGACGGAAGCCTCTCCTCAGTGCAAGACACATGAAAGTCCACATGAAGTTTGCTAAAAAAAACACCTGAAGGACTCCAAGATGGTGAGAAATAAGATTCTCTGGTCTAATGAGACCAAGATAGATCTTTTTGGCCTTAATTCTAAGCGGTATGTTTGGAGAAAACCAGGCACTGCTCATCACCTGTCCAATACAGTCCCAACAGTGAAGCATGGTGGTGGCAGCATCATGCTGTGGGGGTGTTTTTCAGCTGCAGGGACAGGACGACTGGTTGCAATTGAGGGAAAGATGAATGCGGCCAAGTACAGGGATATCCTGGACGAAAACCTTCTCCAGAGTGCTTAGGACCTCAGACTGGGCTGAAGGTTTACCTTTGAACAAGACAATGACCCTAAGCACACAGCTAAAATACCGAAGGAGTGGCTTCACAACAACTCCGTGACTGTTCTTGAATTGCCCAGCCAGAGCCCTGACTTAAACCCAATTGAGAATCTTTGGGGAGACCTAAAAATTGGCTGTCCACCAACATTTACCATCCAACCTGACAGAACTGGAGAGGATCTGCAAGGAGGAATGGCAGAGGATCCCCAAATCCAGGTGTGAAAAACTTGTTGCATCTTTCCCAAAAAGACTCATGGCTGTATTAGATCAAAAGGGGCTTCTATTAAATACTGAGCAAAGGGTCTGAATACTTAGGACCATGTGATATTTCAGTTTTTCTTTTTTAATAAATCTGCAAAAATGTCAACAATTCTGTGTTTTTCTGTCAATATGGGGTGCTGTGTGTACAGTAATGAGGAAAAAAATGAACTTAAATGATTTTAGCAAATGTCTGCAATATAACAAAGAGTGATACTTTCCGTCCCCACTGTATATGTGTATATATACATATATGTATATATATATATATATATATATATATATATATATATATATATATATATATATATATATATATATAATCTCAAATAGTGGGTAGGTTACTTTCTTTTCTTTTTTCTGTTGTAGAAGTACCGTCAGGGTGGACTCCCAATCCTCCACCGATATTAAGTTGAAGAAAAAAGATGGGTCACATACTCCAATGCAATCCGTTTACTTGTTCAAGTTAAAAAGTATACAAATATGCAAGCCACTGTACAGTTGCGAGCATCACTGCTCTTTATCTGGCTGTGTGTATTGTACTGCCACAAAAATCGTACCTTTATCCTAAACACAAGGTGTGCCCCACAGGTGTAGAACCCAAATATGTAATCAATTCAGTCCTACATTAATTAACCCTCTAATGCTACATAGCAAACAAACCAATCAGAAACTAAGCGTGAACATAATTACAAAAAGGAAGAAAAGTATATTTAAAAACCCATACAAAACACCAATGAACAAACCCCATATAAACCTAACCATTACATATATGGTATGTGAAAATGACATCCCACTCCTCTCTCTAAGGATAATCGATGTAAGCAATAAAATGTTAATAATTATCAATATCGCTACATCTAAACATTGTTTCAGACGATTATCTTCAATAAAATTCCCGTTTCAAATCCTGTACCGCTTCCATTGGATCTGGGAGGAAAAACATGATATGTGATCCCAATCCATGTTTACAGAAATAGATACAAGTCATAGTCTCTATTAATTCCATTGGGATGAAGAGACTGTAACTTGTTAATCCACCATACCTCCCTTTTCTTAAGTTTTAGTATCCTGTCACCCCCTCTTTTATCCCTGGACACTTCTTCCAGTAAATGTCTCGATACTGGTATACTGGGCTGTTTATGTCTTATCGTGCTGTGATGTTGGGCTATTCTATCCTTGATCTTCTGAGTGGTCTCGCCGACATATATCAAACTACATGGGCATATGAGGATGTATACCACATACAAGGATTGGCATGTATGGAAACCATTAATTATTACCTTTTCTCCACTAACGGGATGTATATAATGGTCACCTTTAGGCTATGTTTCCACTAGTGAGTCCCCAAAGTCGCGCGATTTTGCCACGATTTTTTACCGCGATTTTACCGCGACTTTTTACCGCGATTTGAAGCAATGCCTGTATCTATGGACCTCAAGTCGCATCAAAGTGGGACCAAAGTAGTGCAGGGACTACTTTGAAGTCGCTGCGACTTGAAGTCGCACAGATATGAACGGTACTCATTGGAAATCATGGGAAACAATTTGTCATGCGACTTTTCAGTCCCAAGTCGCATGAAAAGTCGCACTAGTGGAAACAGAGCCTTAAGGAGTATATTGCATTGGATGCAATTTAAACAGGAAAAACATCCCTTCCTCTTTTCCCCCAGGAATGTCATTTTCGCTTCATGTATGTTAGCCTTAAATTCCGATCTAACTAAAGAATCCCTTAAAGTCTTATTGCGCCGATAGGCTCTCATGGGAACTTGTTGTAAAACATCTATTTGGGGATAGGATCATTTGAGAAGGGGCCAGTGTTTTTTGATGATACTAAAAATCTTTTCACTATAACTATTAAACTGAAATGTGAATGGTAATCTTGGTCTCTCCTGTTTCCGTTTCCTAAACACTGTCTTTGCATCCTCTTGCTGAATTTTATTAAACTCCTGTGTAATCATCCTCTCTGGATAACCCCGTTCCCTGAATTTTTGGCACGTTTCTTCAAATCTGGTTTTCTCACCATCTCATTGCTAACGATGCGTTTAACCCTTAGTAGTTGCCTCCTCATGAACGATTTAAACACGTGCGGGGCATGGTAGCTACTGAATAACAAAAGTTGATTTCTATCAGTGGGTTTTATATATAGGTGGGAATCAATCTGATCCCGATCTATATAGATCAGGGGTCTCAAACTAGCGGCCCTCCAGCTGTTGCAAAACTACAAATCTCATGAGGCATTGCAAGGCTGACAGTTACAAGCATGACTCCCACGGGCAGAGGCATGATGGGACTTGTAGTTTCGCAACAGCTGGAGGGTAACTAGTTTGAGACCCCTGATATAGATCCTTGTATCCAAAAAAATGGAATGGAATTACTGCCAATGGTAATTTTAAATTGTATTTGCTGGCAAAACCCATTCAACATCTCATCAAATAATTTCAAGGATTCAATTCTGCCCCGCCACTGTACCATCAATCGCAGCCACTGTACCATCAATCGCAGCCACTGTACCATCAATCGCAGCCACTGTACCATCAATCGCAGTCACTGTGCCATCAAATGCAGTCACTGTGTTCATAAATTGCCGCCACTGTGCCCATCAAACGCAGCCATTGTGCTGTATCAAATGCTGCCACTGTGCCCCATCAAATGCTCCCACTGTGCCCCATTAAACGCAGTCACTGTGCCATATCAAATGCTGCCAGTGTGCCCCATTAAACACAGCCACTGTGCCATATCAAATGCTGCCAGTGTGCCCCCCACCCACCAGCCCACCGTCTGCACTTACCCTGTCTCGGTGGGACAGCTCCTCAATGCTCCTCAATGTCTTCTCCCATCTCCTGCTATGATTGGACACCTGATAGGCATCCAATCACAGCGCCTGCCGTTTCAGCCGATCAGGTTACAGGTAACAGATCCGAGCACCTGATTGGCAGAGAGGCGGTTTAGTGTTAGGAAAGCGAATATTGCATTCACTTTTCTAATACAGCTGAGTGACCTGCGAGTGCCCAGCATGGCGCTTGCAGATCACCTTTTTTTGTTAGGGTGTACTAAAGCGCTGATATGTAGGTGGATAGTTGTGAGCTGGTGTTAAAATATTGTGAATAAAATATGTGAATAAAATTGTGAAAAAGTGTGTAAATATCAAAGACTGGGATAAAAGTGAATATATACCAACAATCCGCAACCTTTAGAATGTGGGTGAAAAATAGGAAATACCCAAATAATTAAAGCTGCACTTATGTGGAAAAAGTTCTCTGATTACCACTACAATGAAACTAATTAAATATATATATATATATATATATATATATATATATATATATATATATAAGTGCACTAATAATTAACTTCCTATTTGCATATAGTATTATGCATATCATAAACCGTGAAGTAAAAACATATAATATGTGATCCACAGTCAAATTAGAGCTTAAAATAATAAAAATCCATAGCTGCCTTCATAGAAAAGTATCGTATCTAGGTAAAATTCAGAAGAATAACCAGCAAAAAAATGATGTGTCTCAATCCTTATACATAGCGTCAATGTTCTTTGTATGTTCAGAGGAAAACATCCATCATAGATGCTATTGCCCTTACTTCAATCAAACAATTAAATGGGGCTATAGGTCTCTGCCCTGTAATTCTGAGGCTTATAGCTGATGAATTAAAATCCTCCCATTTCGTATTTATATTGTGTGATACAAAGAAAAGAAAGAAAAAAAATATATCATTGCGCAATGAAGCTACTTTTAAAAGGTCATCTGCATCCGCAGGATATTCACACACATTTAACTGGCAAATTAACGGACCGGCGCACGCCGATGTACGTCGGCAGAATGGCACGGCTGGGCAAATGGGCGTACCTGTACGTCCATTTGAATTCCCCGCCGTGCCATTGCATGCGCTCAGGCCAGGAGCTCCGTGAGTCGGGTCGTGGGTCCCGCGGACTCGATCACCACGGGGGATACGCGCTATCGCCTCACGGAGAGGACGAACAGGGAGATGCTGATGTAAACAGCATCTCCCCGTTCTGCCTAGTGACAGTGTCACTAATCTCTGCTCCCTGTCATTGGAGCAGAGATCAGTGACGTCACACACCAGCCCATCCCCCTGACAGTTAGTAATCACTCCCCTAGGACACACTTAACCCCTCCCCGCCCCCTAGTGGTTAACCCCTTCACTGCCAGTGTCATTTACACAGTAATCAATGCATTTTTTATCGCACTGATCGCTGTATAAATGACAATGGTCCCAAAAATGTGTCAAAAATGTCCAACGTGTCCGCCATAACGTCGCAGTCACAATAAAAATCGCTGATCGCGGCCATTACTAGTAAAAAAAAAATTTAAAATATAAATGCTATAAAACTATCCCCTATTTAGTAAACGCTATAACTTTTGCGCAAACCAATCAATCAACGCCTATTGCGATTTTTTTTTTTTTTACCAAAAATATGTAGAAGAATACGATCGGCCTAAACTGAGGAAAAAAAAAGTTTTTTTATATATTTCTGGGGGATATTTATTATAGCAAAATGTAAAAAATAATGCGTTTTTTTCAAAATTGTCCCTCTTATATTGTTTATAGAGCAAAAAATAAAAATCGCAGAGGCGATCAAATACCACCAAAAGAAAGCTCTATTTGTGGGAAAAAAAAGGACGTCAATTTTGTTTGGGAGCCACGTCGCACGACCGCGCAATTGTCAGTTAAAACGACGCAGTGCCGAATCGCAAAAAACGCTCTGGTCAGGAAGGGGGTAAAATCTTCCAGCACTTGTGAAACAATCAGGATCAGTTTTGTTTTCCTTCCTCTCACCGCTGGCAATGTGTCTCGGATGACGTCACTGGCTCCTTTCCGAGAATTACAGGGCAGAGACCTATAGCCCCATTCAATTGTTTGATTGAAATAAGGGCAATAGCATCTATGATGGATGTTTTCCTCTGAACATACAAAGAACATTGACGCTATGTATAAGGATTGAGACACATCATTTTTTTTGCTGATTATTATTCTTCTGAATTTTACCTAGATATTTTTCTATGAAGGCAGCTATGGATTTTTATTATTTTAAGCTCTAATCTGACTGTGGATCACATATTATATGTTTTTACTTCACGGTTTATTATATGCATAATACTATAGGCAAATAGGAAGTTAATTATTAGCGCACTTATATACATGTTTAATTAGGTCACCTTTTTTGCCGTAGGTTTGTGAATCAGGTGCTTAAAAAAATGCTTGTGGTCAGGTGCTTCAAAAAAATACCCCGCCGCTGTAATTCAGGCGCCCCGAAAAGGGGCTGGGCGCCTGAATAGGGTGTGGCAGCGGCGGCCATAGATAGATTCATGCAATGCCTGAATTTATCTATTGGTGTTAGAGGGGGTGGCAGGAGAGAGGGGGCGGCACCCGTGCACCCTTATGGATGCACCGCCACTGCTGGTAAGTGGTTTGTAAAGGTGGAGGTTATAGGCTTAAAGTGAAAAGTACAACAGTGGTATGACACTAAGGCACTTTTTCTTGCACAAGGCACTTTTAATAATTTTTTTGACTTTTTATATTAGTTCGATGTTTCATATTGTCGGGATCAGAGGGGTGAACAGCTGACTATGAGACAGTTCAGTTAAACTAAAAGGTGCTTTATTCAGCATAAAAGCAAAACAAATGGAGGAAACTACAGACTTTAAATACAGTTCCCACATGCTGGCATAGTACAGTTTCTCCAACAGTCAGGCTTAAAGGCAAAAACTTCAATGCTCTAGCCAGAGCTACAGTCCTTTACAGAGGATTAGCTCACCCAGCAGGTCACAGTCCACTTATGGAGTCTTCCAAAACAGCATGCAGCTCTCTCTCTCTTACTGCTAGCAAACAGCTCCACAATCAACCTCAGACCACCTAACTAATAACCAGGTCTAAAGGGAAAGTACCTGCCCCAGTGGCGGCTGGTGGTTTTTTTTTGGGGGTGTGTGTGGCGTTAAACAAGCACCACCCCCAGCAGCCGGTGGCAAATCCCCCCCCCCCGCTGTTTCCCGTTCGGTCTGGCACTTAAATAGAGCAGCAGGAGGGGAGGGGCTGACAGGCAAGGAAGGGAGGGGGGAGGACTGAGGAGAGCACAGAGGAGAGACAGGAGACACAGCGGATGACGGAGGCATGTAACCTGACCACGGTGTCAGGGCTCAGCAGCCATGATATACCGTGGTCAGTTTACAAAGGGGAGGGCAGAAACTGGCAGGATTAGACAGGTATTTCAGGCGATAGAAGGAGCCAAATTACACAGCGCAAGCACTGTGCTGTATAACATGCTTTAAAGGAACAGGATCTTCATTTTTATTTTTTTAGGTTAAACACTTTAACCCTGCCCCAGGTTGACTCTCTACAATATATAATCATGTGGCTTTATATATAAATTAATGGTGTTCTTGTAATATATATATATATATATATATATATATATATATATATATATATATATATATATATATATATATATACAGTATGTGTAGGTGTGTGTGCAGCACACCCACAAAGGAGCCACAAGTAGAGAGGGATCCCCCACCCTGCACAGCCAGGCACACCGCATCTTCACAGCACACTTGAGTCAGAAGAACAGTCCAGTACTTTGTTTTTTTTGTATTTTTATTTAGGGGAATAAACCTGGATAAGGATATTATGGGATGCCCACTTGATCAAAGCAGTAAAAATGAACACAATTGCATACAATCCGTATATACACTCCTCTTCTTTCTCCTGCACATCACTTGCTTGTTGAACTACAACCCCCCAGGACCAGCTGGCACTGTTATTTTGGTAGCAAAAGCCATTTACAGGCAGGAACCACGGGTCCCTTGTTTGTGTAGCAAAGTCCTAGTGCCCAACTGTCCTATCTGTGGCTACTGATCCCAGCACCACCTCTTCTGGAGCTGCCAGCCCACGTGGCTGCAGCTGCCCCTTTCACTAACCTTCCTGGCTAAACTTCCACAGTCCTCCCAGACTGACTCTACAGCCATCCCGGATTGCCACTCCTCAGTCTTCTCAGACTGCCTCTCAGTACTCCAAACTGTCTCGCTTACCAGCCAGCCAACTGTTGTCCTCCCTGGAGATCTCCTGGATGTGCTCTCTGGCTCCTGCTGTCCTCACACCTGCTTCTGTGCCTCTGGACAGGACTCCCTTTGTGTCTTGAAGAGGATATCTCCAGCACTTGAGCCTAGGCTGGAGGTCACCCCCGCTCCAGACTTGGGGGTTACACTCAAGGGCCCCCTAGCACTCCATCTCCAGCTTCCACATGAGCTCCACTGCTGAGCTGACCCTGAGTATTCATGAGGTGCCCATTTGCTGGGGATTAGTTGGGACCCCCCCATAATTACTGCCAGCATCTCCTCCTAAACTCCACCCCTATCCTTCTGGAAACTTCTACAAGGATCCAGAAGTAGGGGAGGAATCAGAGATGCTGCTGGTGAGTCATCCAGCCCTCCCTGAGTCAATCAATCTGACCCAGATTCAAACAGATAAGCTTGGCTGCCAGCCAAGCCTGAATTTACCTACTCTACAAAGAAAAATGATTCTAGCACACTAGAGGGTGCTACATACAGTAGGCCCCCTGGTACCGGAACTGGCTAATCTACTAATGCTAGGGGCAGCTACAAGGGTATAGCCATTAGATAGTGCTGTACCTTTTGCATTGCCTAGTCTCTAACCTACAGACTATGCAGGCACATATTTTGTAACAAAAAAAAAAAAACTTGACAGCTAATGCATTTTGGAGGTTGTACGAAAATCAGGCAAACTCCAAATAAAAGACTGGTCAACCAAATTGTCTGCCAGCAATCCAGTTGAGCAAACTTCTGTTTTCTACCAGAAGTATAGCTGTTCATGCATGGAAATTCACTCTGTGTACACAAGTCAAAATCAAATGTTCTCAGGCTATATTCTCAGCAATTCAAACATGTGTAAGCAGAGAATATTACATTATGGCCATTAGATGGTGCTGAGAAGCATACTTATCTCCTCTGATAGTCAGAGCCATCTAGAGGCCATAATGCAGTATTTTACGTATACACACATTCGATATGCCTTGGACCACTCTGCCTGACTCCCTGTTATGTGATCGCTGTGCATAGCCAATCACAGCTATCACAGGGAGACAGGGAAAGGTTTTATAATGAGCACTTCCTGCATCAATCTGCATGCTCACATCCAGGCATGAGCTGAGTATGGTGAGCATTCACAAACAAAACAAACGTCCAGGACGTTCTTAACTGTGCTGTCGTAACATGCATGAGGTCGATTTGCACATCAATTGAAAAATAAAGTCGAGGGGGGCAGGAGGCGGAGCCTAGCGGAGCAGACATGCATTGTTAGAGCTCCACACCGCTGAGGAGAGAAGAGAAGGACAAAGCGGAGCCTGCAGGCTCAAAAGGTATCCATTTGAACCTTTTTGCCCCAGGGAACAAACTGTGAAAGTTTGGGCAGGAAATATGGTACTGGGAGGAAACCGTGGCAGAAATAAAAATCACCTCACAAAGAGCTCACAGGCACTCACTGCAGCTGAAGCAGCTCCAGTCACCTCACAAGATACAGCATCAGGGCGCTCTCACAGACAGAAAATGTCACAGCAAGACTCTCCATTTGAGTCAGATACAGAACAAATCCTCTCACAAACTTCTCCACAAGCCTCCTCAGCATCCCCAGTAATATTATTACAATTTGAAAAGATGCTTCATAAGGCTTTAAAACAAACCTCAGACCAAATAACAAACAGCCTAACCAAAGAAATGAGAGAGCTGGGAAACCGCACCGCAGCCTTAGAAATAAAAATGGATGAAATTGAAATTACAACCCAAGAAAATATAACAGAATTGGAACAATTAAAAAAAGAGAATTTAATACTTCAAACTAAGCTCGAAGATTACGAAAATAGAGCCAGACGTTCAAACTTGCGCATAAGGGGAATACCTGAAACTGTGACAGACCTGCAATCTACTATTACTGCTCTATTACAAGAACTAAAGCCAGATATCCCTATTGAACGTTTAGAACTGGACAGAGTACACAGAGCCCTCACAGCCAAAAAGAAAGATGGACCCCCACGTGATATAATCACAAAATTTCATTATTACAGAACGAAAGAACAAATACTAATTGCTGCAAGAGAAAAAAAGGAACTTAATTTTCAAGGACACAATTATCAATTTTTTGCTGACCTATCCCAACTTACTATTACTAAAAGACGATCCATGAAACCCCAACTAATGGAACTGCAACGCCACAACATTATGTATCAATGGGGCTTCCCCTTTTCAGTCAGATTTAACTACCAAGGTACAATTTACAGAAGCAGATCAGCAGATGAACTACAACAAACCCTTTTAAAATTAAATCTGACAGAACCCACAAGCAGCAACTCTCCCACACGCAGAAGAATGACATCATCTTCACCTTCAGGCAGCACCCAGAAAATTCCAGAACAAAATGGGAATCATCATTCTCACAAAAGAGGCCGTTATGCCACATCATCCATGGACCAAGAAGATTCAATGGACTGACATCCTAATTCCTGATATCTCTTCATTTATTATACTAAGAGATGGTTCTCTATAAAAAACCTATATTTATGACTGAATGTAACTGCATTCTGATAGTCACACACTGTGTGGGATCATGTTACATTCCAGTTATATTTCTTATTACTTCTGATTCATATAGCCTTAGAATATATAAGTGAAATAAGGAAATTCTTGTTCAGTTATATATTTTCAGGTAATAACAATAGATTTATTACTTTTTAGGACAAATATGTTCAATAATCCAGAAGTAATGGAAGCTTTTTCTTTCTTTTCTTAAAACAAATATATTATTACCTAACTAGTTCCTAGAATTATGTTTTTGTTTATTCTAATCTGAAGCAATACAACCTCAATTTTATGAGTTAACATATCTAAACAGTTACATATGAATAAAATATGTAATTGTTTACTCTAAAAGGGTTAAAATCCCCAAATAATTCAAACTATCTTCATCAATACCAAAGTTATTAACAGTACCTTTCTAGCTGAATTATTTAGCCTAGGGCAAGACTAACCATATACAACCACCCTGGAATAAATAATTTCAACAAAAACTATATTCTGCACTCCAATTAATGAAACATCATTTTGATGTCTTTTGACATAGCACTTCTCTCCTGTAAGCGGAAGATCCGTGTACCCCCATTAGCCCTCCTCATTCTCCCAACCATATTATGTGGGAGTGTGACGAAGGCACTTATTCCCCTGAGAGAGATATTTATTCTCTTTCACGGGTAAATTGTGATTACTTGCAAAAAATAATTTATACAATGTATCATCTAATCTCATATGTTTTTTGTTTACTCTTTGCTCCAGAATTCACTGGTTTCTTTTCTATCTATTCATTTCTTCAGTCCACACAGGTTGATCTGCACAGTCAGCTCTGCATAACAAAAAGTAAGTCAAAACTATTTGATCTATTGCCATGGCACCACTGAATATACTTTCCCTGAATGTTCAGGGAATAAATGTCCCTCAAAAAAGGACCAAAGCCTTCCGTACTTTCCATAACAAGAAGGCTCACATAGTATGCCTCCAAGAAACACACTTCACCAAAGATTCTACTCCAAAATATATTTCTCCTTTTTATCAACAAATTTACACGGCTTCTGCCTGTACCAAGCAAAGGGGAACTCTAATTGCATTTCACCGATCCACACCATTCACCTTATCATCAGAAATTAAAGACCCAGAAGGTAGATACCTGATACTCATGGGTTATATAATGGATACAGCAATCACGGTGATTTCCTACTACGCCCCTAACAAACAACCTACACCATTCCTCTCACATATATTACAAGTGATTAATACACACAAAATAGGAACAGTGATAATGTGTGGGGATTCGAACCAGGTCCTCCTCCCATTTCTAGATAAATCACCTTTTACACCATCCAAAATAACCTCTAGATTACCTTTTTCTCAACTTCTTTCCAAATACAATCTGGTAGATTCATGGAGAGAAAGTAACCCAATGAAAAAGAAATTCACTTATTTCTCGCACCCTCATCAAACCTTCACCAGAATAGATCATATTTTTCTAACAATAGGAATGATACCAGAAATTATTGCATCAGATATAATTCCGATTCCGTGGTCTGACCATAATGCAGTATACACTACTATAGCCTCAGCCATACCAAAAGCGCATGACCCAACGTGGTACTTACCGGACATAATGCTCAAACACCCACTACATCAGATGGCCATTGAACAAGCTTTAAAGGAATACATATCAATTAATAATACAACAGACATCTCCCCAATAACACTGTGGGAAGCTCATAAGCCTGTCTTGCGTGGTACAATACAAAGACAAATGGCACTATTTAAACGGGAACGCAAAAATCTAGCAAAAAAACTAGAACTCAATTTTAATGCAGCCTACATATCATTTCAAGATAATCCATCTCAGAGTACAAAATCTCATCTGGAAAAATCTAGATTGGAATACGATCTATTTCTCACTGAGTCAGTTGATAAATCCCTCAAACGCTCCAAACACAATTTCTACATGAATACAAACAAACCAGGTACATATTTGGCTCGGGCATTAAATTCAACTAACAAATCTTTCAAACCAATACGTTTGAAATTATCAAAAAATGTTTACACTTGTAATCCAGTTAAAATAGTCCATAAATTTCACTCACATCTCGCAACTTTATACAAGACAAACAATGAATTTAATCCTACAGAGGCTGAATCCTTCTTCTCAAAAATAACCTTACCTGAGTTATCTCAGAATCAAAAAAGCAGTTTGGATGAGCCTATAACTATAGATGAAGTTGCTAACGCCATAAAAGACCTAAAACTTAACAAAAGACCAGGCCCAGACGGCTACTCGGCTTTATACTATAAAACATTCTCAGAAATACTCTCTCCCATTCTCACTGAAACTTTTAACAAACTTCTAGATGGACATTCTTTTCGGCAAGAAACACTAATGGCAATTGTTTGTATGATCCCAAAACCCCTTTCTGATGATACTTCCTGTGTGAATTATCGGCCTATCTCTCTGTTAAACCTCAATATTAAATTATTAGCAAAAATAATAGCAAAACGCCTCAATAGCATTATAGGAAAATTAATACATAGAGATCAAGTAGGCTTCATGCCAAATAGACAGGCAGGCGATAATATATGCAGGGCAGTGTTATTGGCACATATTGCTAAAAAACGGAAAATCCCTTTATGTTTTCTATCTCTCGATATTAAGAGGGCATTTGACACAGTATCCTGGCAATATATGCAATATTCATTACAAAAATGGGGTTTTGGACCCCACTTTTTAACATGGATCAAAGCATTATATAATAAACCCAAAGCCTATATAAAATATGCTGGATACAAATCTGAAGCCTTTAATATCGAAAGAGGTACCCGACAGGGTTGCCCATTATCTCCCTTATTATTTGCCCTTATACTCGAACCCATGGCCCAATACATCAGAACAAACCAAACTATAACTGGCATTGAAGTAGGAGGTATTACACACAAATTATGTATATTTGCAGACGATATATTACTTTTTCTATCATCACCACAGGTCTCTGGTCCTAACTTAATACCAGCTCTTGATGGATTTGCAGCCCTATCCGGCCTTATGATTAATCCTAAGAAATGCCTAGTGCTTAATATTTCACTCACAAACATGGAATTGATCCCGGCTAGGGCTGCACTCCCATTCACATGGGCAGAAAAATCAATCCCATATCTTGGAATTTATTTAACAGCATCTCATTCTGACTTATTCTCAACCAATTATCCTCCTGTATTAAGACAGATCACAAATCTAATAAAACAATGGTCGCAACTTCCTTTATCCTGGATGGGGAAGATTAATGCAATCAAAATGACTATTCTACCCAAATTGCTTTATCTATTCAGAGTCCTCCCTATTCCAATTCCTTCCTATTTTTTGAGAATAGTACAAAAAAGAGCAACTTCGTTTATATGGGGCTCTTCTAAACCACGTATACCTATACACACACTACATCTTCCCAAAAATAAAGGAGGCCTGGGATACCCTAATTTTACTAACTACTACAGAGCAGCACATTTGGCCAGTCTGTCCAAATACCATGCAAAACAGGAAATCCCATTATGGGTATTTATAGAGGCTTCAGAAAATGACCCTCTATTAATATCAAATTTATTATGGCTTGATCCTAAAGACCGCTTTAAAATTCATAATCCCATAACTAAACACTTCTTATCTCTCTGGGATAAACTAAAAACCAAATATCAGTTACAATCTCCACACAATCCTCTCCTTTCTTTTATCAGAAATCCGGCCTTTTATCCGGCATGGATCTACCCAAATTCTTTTAAAGCTTGGACAACATCAGGCATTCAGACACTAAATGACTTCATAGCATCTAAATCATTCCTTTCATTCCCATCGCTTAGAGAAAAATATGATCTACCAAACTCTGAGATATTTAGATATCTCCAAATCAAAAATTTCTATACACCATTCCTAAAGGGGGATACACCATTATCCTAATTATCCATTTTTGAATCAATCTGTACAAAAGATCCATTTGCTAAAGGTACAATTTCATCACTTTATAATCAATTATATGGAGTAGCAAATCTTAATAGACCCTCTTACGTTCAGAGGTGGGAGGAGGACCTGGGACGAACTTTAGAAGACAAGGACTGGTCTAACATATGGCTCACATCTAAATCATCTTCACCCAACATCTTAGCACTGGAGACAAATTATAAAGTCCTAACTCGCTGGTACCTTGTACCCGCTAGAGTGGCAAAATATTCACCTAATACCCCAGCTCTTTGTTTTCGAGGATGCCCAGAAATAGGCACATATTTACACATATGGTGGACGTGCCCAGTAATCCAAACCTTCTGGAAGGAAGTCTTCGTGATTGCATCTAAAATATTTAAAAAAATAATACAACCAGATCCATATTTAACTTTACTTAATCTAAAACCGGAATGGTTAACACTCTCTCAATTCAAACTTATGATCCAACTAATAACGGCTGCAAAACAAACAGTGGCCAAGGCATGGAAATCTCCTACATTGGTACTAGCAGAAACAATTCACAGAATGAATAATACAATGTCCCATGCTAAGATGGTAGCCATCGATCAAAATCAAATTCCAAAATTTGAAAAACTTTGGCACCCTTGGATAAAACAACAGTTCCTGTCAAACTTCAATGACTCTGTCCTGTTGCCATGGTAACAGATTAAATGACTTACAGAGACACCCATTCTAAGGCTTCAAAGAGAACTAAAAAGAATAATAAACTGACGAGCGGGACAACCTTGTGGACCATACCTCTACCTTTCAACCCTTTTTCTTCTTTCTCTTTCCTTTTCTCCACCTTACGATTAAAGCTTATTATCAGAATTTATTTGACCTATATACACTCTACTTGTAAACAATATGTATAGTAGGTATAAATCATTTAAATACCTACAAAAGTAACTAAGGAAATGATATATATCTTTAATTTAGGTTTACGTGAACCCAATGTTTAATATTTGAAATTTCATGATATTTACCTATATAAACCCTACTGTAAAACAATGAGCTTACTTTATAGATCCTTGTAAACTTACTTTATGTATCTTTATAACATTGTATACTCAATAAACTTCTTTTGACAAGGAAAAATAAAGTCGAAGCCTGTATGGTCACTATTAGATAAGCCCTTGGTTGCACTTTAGGAAAAGTTCCAGAAACATGCACCTGATATGGTGCAACGCACCTGACACTGACCTGTATACTATATAGTATATATTATATATCAATTATATCTATACAGTATCTCACAAAAGTGAGTACACCCCTCACATTTTTGTAAATTTTTTTTATATCTTTTCATGTGACAACACTGAAGAAATTACCCTTTGCTACAATGTAAAGTAGTGAGTGTACAGCTTGTATAACAGTGTAAATTTACTGTTCCCTTAAAATAGCTCAACACACAGCCATTAATGTCTAAACCGCTGGCAACAAAAGTGAGTACACCCCTAAGTTAAAATGTCCAAATTGGGCCCAAAGTGTCAATATTTTGTGTGGCCACCATTATTTTCCATCACTGCCTTAACCCTCTTTGGCATGGAGTTCACAGGTTGCCATTGGAGTCCTCGTCCACTCCTCCATGACGACATCACGTAGCTGGTGGATGTTAGAGACCTTGCGCTCCTCCACCTTCCATTTGAGGATATCCCACAGATGCTCAATAGGGTCTAGGTCTGGACACATGCTTGGCCAGTCCATCACCTTTACCTTCAACTTCTTTAGCAAGGCAGTGGTCTCTTAGAGGTGTGTTTGGGGTCGTTATCATGTTGGAATACTGCCCTGCGGCCCAGTCTCCAAAAGGAGGGGACCATGCTCTACTTCAGTATGTCACAGTACATGTTGGCATTCATGGTTTCCTCAATGAACTGTAGCTCCCCAGTGCCGGCAGCACTCATGCAGCCCCAGACCATGACACTCCCACCACCATGCTTGATTGTAGGCAAGACACACTTGTCTTTTTACTCCTCACCTGGTTGCCGCCACACACGTTTGACTCCATCTGAACCAAATAAGTTTATCTTGGTATAATCAGACCACAGGGCATGGATCCAGTAATCGATGTCCTTAGTCTGCTTGTCTTTCTTGTGCATCATCTTTAGAAGAGGCTTACTTCTGGGATTACAGCCAAGCAGGCCAATTTGATGCAATGTGCGGCGTATGGTCTGAGCACCGACAGGTTGCTGCACTCTGCCGCTGGTAGCACTCATATACCGCATACACACGAGTGGAATGTCCGACAGAAAAAGCCAGACGGAAGCTTTTCATCATATAATCCGATCGTGTGTATGCCTCATCGGACTTTTTTTTTCGAAAATTCCGACGGACCTAGAAATAGAACATTTTCTAAATATTTCCGACGGAACCAATTCCTATCGGGAAAACCGCTCGTCTGTATGCTGTTCCGATGGACCAAAAACAACGCATGCTCTGAAGCAAGTACGAGATGGAAGCTATTGGCTACTGGCTATTGAACTTCCTTTTTCTAGTCCCGTCGTACGTGTTGTACGTCACCTCGTTCTGGACGGTCGGACTTTGGTGTGACCATGTGTATGCAAGACCGCTTGAGTGGAATTCCGTCGGAGTTCCGTCGGAGAAACCTTTGGAGTTTATTCTGATGGGAAAACCGGTCGTGTGTACAGGGCATTACGTCTATTTCCCAAAGACAACCTCTGGATATGACGCTGAGCACGTGCACTCAATTTCTTTGGTTGACCATGGTGAGGCCTGTTCTGAGTGGAACCTGTCCTGTTAAACTGCTGTATGGTCTTGGCCACCGTGCTGCAGCTCAGTTTCAGGGTATTGGCAATCTTCTAATAGCCTAGGCCATCTTTATGTAGAGCAACAATTCTTTTTTTCAGATCCTCAGAGAGTTCTTTGCCATGAGGTGCCATGCTGAATTTCCAGTGACCAGTATGAGAGAGTGAGAGCGAAAAACAACAGATTTAACACACCTGCTCCCCATTCACACCTGAGACCTTGTGACACTAACACGACACATGACACCAGGGAGATAAAATGGCTAATTGGGCCCAATTTGGACTTTTTCACTTAGGGGTGTACTCACTTTTGTTTCCAGTGGTTTAGACATTAATGGCTGTGTGTTGAGTTATTTTGGAGGGTCAGCAAATTTACACTGTTATACAAGCTGTACACTCACTACTTTACATCGCAGCAAAGTATCAAGATATAATAAAATATTTACAGGGGTGTACTCACTTTTGTGAGATACTGTGTGTGTGTGTGTGTATATATATCTATATATATTAATATATAGATATATATAGTAGTATGGGCATAGCACCCAACTGTCCCTCTTTCCTCCTCATTTGTTCCTCATTTTGCTTTGATCTATATAGTTGTATATAAAATGCACTTTTTATCTTTCAAAAAGTGTTTTCCAGCGCTAAACCTTTCATCCGATATCTAAATTGCTGCATTTGTAAATGTCAAAATCCAGTATAAAGGAATAGTAGTGGTAAAAAAAAGCACTTGTGGGTTTAACTAATCATTTTTTGTATGAGTCTAATTAAGGGGGCGTGGCTGGAGTGTGTCCTATGCCTACATACTTTTGCTAATAGGTGTCCCTCGTTCCCATCTCAAAAAGTTGTAAGGGGTGAGTATGGGGAGTCTGGGATCACCGGCCAGCCACTTGTAAAAGTAAACAGTCTTTATCCTTCTCTCAAAAACAAACAAAACAGCTTTCTTCAGCAAAGAAAACACAAACAGTCACCAATTCTGCTATAACAAAAAACAACACAATGGCTCACCACCAGTATACCAGTTCCACACCAGGGCTTAAGGTTCTCATCCACTTCAGGGTACTGAAGGCCGCAAGAGCTCAGCAAATAAAGTCTCAGTTGCCAGACGGTCTACTTTCTCACAGCTTTGTTCTCCTGCACTCCACTGACAGATGCTGACTCAGTACTGCTCTTTTTCAGGCCTTCCCTGTGGGCGGGTTAACCCTTTTGGTCCAAGGTCCCTGTAATCAGATCTGGAGGTGCTTTCCCACCCAAATTCTTTCTAATCTTCTGAATTCCAGGTCCCAAATGAGAATGTAGGAGATGCACACGGGGTGAATTTGTGGACCTGCACCTGCATGCCATATTGGGACTGGGCTTGTCTGTGCAGCTGCATGTCCTAAAAGACTAAAATAGGATGACGGGATGCATGCAGCACCTGTGCATCCCTATGACTGTAAAAGTCAGATTTGCATGAGGCATGGAGCTATTCATCCCATGTGAACTGGGCCTTTCCGAATTGAAAATCAGTCCTCTCCTCTCTGAACAGACTACCCTGGAACCCCTCACCATGCATGGATGAGAACCTCTGAATACTCAAATGTCTCTTATCATCCCCCTTAAAGGGAACACAACCCAAATAACAGGGAAACATACCTGCAGTAAATGACCCATCCCTGGCATCCTGTACAATATATATACAGTATATATAGTACATTTTAATTAGAGCAGACTTTTTCATTTATTTAACCACTTTATGACCGCCCACCACACATATACTGCGGCAGGGCTGGTGCTTTGCACAGGACAACGTATTTAGTACATGATCCTACACTTCCGGGTCTGGGGCGCACATGTACGCCGCCAGCGACCTGCTCCCACTATGATTAGACACAGCGGAAGCTGATCTGCAGGTCAGAACTCTATATCCGCCAGCACCCACCGATCATTAGGCAGAGAGCCAGCATGATATGTAAACAAGGCAGATCGCTGTTTTGTCAATAGGGAAGGCATTGATCCTGTGTTCCTGCAAAGTAGGGGCACCAATCAATGCCTTCCTCTAGTAAAAGCATCGCCCACACAGTGCACAAACACTGGTTAGGCACACAGTTAACCCTTTAATCACCCCTGATTTTAACCCCTTCCCAGCCAGTGTCATTAGTACAGTGGCAGTGCATATTTTTAGCACTGATCACTGTATTAGTGTCACTGGTCCCAAAAAAGTGTCAGTTAGTGTCAGAATATATGACATCGCAGTCCAACTATAAGTCGCTGATCGTCACCATTACTAGTAAAAAAATAAATAAAAGAAATATCCCATAGTTTGTAGATGCGATAACTTTTGCTCAAACCAATCAATATACACTTATTGGGATTTTGTTTACCAAAAAGATGTAGTAGAAAACATATTGACCTAAATTGATGAAGTAATTTGATTTTTTTTCTTCATTTTTTTTATTGGATGTGTTTTATAGCAGAAAGTAAAAAGTATTTTTTTTTTCTTTTAAATTGTCGGTCTTTTTTGTTTATAACGCAAAAAATAAAAACCGCAGAGGTGATCAATAACCACCAAAAGAAAGATCTATTTGTTGGAATAAAAGGACATACATGACCGCGCAATTGTCAGTTAAAATAACGCAGTGCCATATCGCATTTCCTGTTGCCCCTGTTTCCTGCAGCCATTTGCAGCTTTCACATTGCAACCAATAATTTTGATTGATTATTAATTGACATTCCTAACAAATCCATAAGCCATTTAGTTGAATAGAGGAGGCCCAACACCCAGCAATGTATACACATACCTCCCAACATTTCGAGATGGGAATGAGGAACACCTACTAGCCAACATAGGTAGGCATAGGCCACACCCACCTTAACCGCTTCCCGACCACCTCAAAGAGGTGGCTTGCGCGCGCGTGCCGAGAGCTCCGTGAGTCAGATCACAGGTCCCGTGGACTCGATGTCCACGGGAATACCCGCGATCTTCACACGGAGAGGAAGAATGGGGAGATGCTAATGTAAACAAGCATCTCCCCATTCTGCCTAGTGACACCGGGGGTCATTTACTATAGAGCTGCGGCACTAATTAGCGCTAATTAGCGGTAATTACCACAAAATCGATATTCACTATAGCGCTGGTGAGAAAATACTCCCAAAATCGAATTTACTATAGTTCCCTGAAACCAAATAGCGCCCAAACCCTCATGCCCCGTACACACGGTCGGATTTTCCGATGGAAAATGTCCGATCGGAGCGTGTTGTCGGAAATTCCGACCGTGTGTGGGCTCCATCGGACATTTTCCATCGGATTTTCCGACACACAAAGTTGGAGAGCAGGAGATAAAATTTTCCGACAACAAAATCCGTTGTCGGAAATTCCGATTGTGTGTACACAAATCCGACGGACAAAGTGCCACGCATGCTCAGAATAAATAAAGAGATGAAAGCTATTGGCCACTGCCCCGTTTATAGTCCCGACGTACGTGTTTTACGTTACCGCGTTCAGAACGATCGGATTTTCCGACAACTTTGTGTGACCCTGTGTATGAAAGACAAGTTTGAGCCAACATCCGTCGGAAAAAATCCTAAGATTTTGTTGTCGGAATGTCCGAACAAAGTCCGACCGTGTGTACGGGGCATTACTCTGCTAAAACCTGGAGTAGTGCACATGGAAATAATGTTTAGAGCATGATATAATTGCCTAAATTGTACTGAAATATGCGATATATTATTTAAAGATAATCTGCTTTTAAACTGTGAAAAAGTGATTTCTACACTGAAATATCTTTAAAAGTCTGAAAAGTGAAAAATTCCCCGTTTTGGACAACTAGGTGCCAACACAACTGAGCATGCTCAGACCTGAAAATAACTCTCATTTTAACTCAAGTGTCTTTTTTAGCCGGAGCTATAGTAAATACCAAAATGAGAGCTAATTAGAGAGCATTTTTTTAAGTGAAAATCTGCTCTATTTTAGTCCAAATGAAGTTTCAGTCATTGATTCTAATGGAACAATTCTAACTTTCACAAAAAAAAAAACTTTTAATGTTGAGATGAAATGTATCTTTCTGTGAAATAAACTTTCCTTTGCAACATTGTTGCTTCTACTTAAAATATTTTTATTTTAAGAATACTAGAATGTGGAATGTTTTGATAAAATATATTTTTCTCTGTCACTTTCACTTGTTACTCTCCATCTCACAACAATCTTTACCCCAAACTCACACAGGTGTCTTCATAATCCACAAACAATACCATTGCTGATGCAAATTTAAAATGAATCACAATTTTTTGTGCTTTTTATTATTTCCAAATATTCATAATTTGAGCCCAAAAAATGTAATATGTGTACCAACACCAGAAATCAAAATGTAATTCCCAAAAATGTGAGGGTAATATTCTACTCTCACCCACAAAAAAACACCAAATATCACAGAATAAATCAAGAAGAATAACTCTTGAGTAATGTAATTCCATCACTTGTATGTCCAAAGAAATGCAGTATTTATGTGTAGTTATGTGTAGGAGGCTCTCTCATGTGGTATCTCTGTGGCTTAGAGGTTAGAACTTCTGCTTAGTATCTCTTAGTGTCTGAGTTCAAATCCCAACCATGTTACTTCATGTAGAGAAGTTGTCTCATCTCCAAGGTCCTATAACTATGTCTAAATGTAGTAGTTATGTGTAGGAGGGTTCCACCACCATTGTAAGTCTTTTCCAGATACACTATTAAGCCAAAAGTATTTGGACGTCTGCCTTTACACACACATGAACTTTAATGGCAGCCCAGTCTTAGTCCATAGGGTTAAAATTTGATTTGGCCCACCCTTTGCAGCTATAACAGCTTCTGGGAAGGCTGTCCACAAGGTTTAGTGTGTCTATGGGAATGTTTGATCATTCTTCCAGAAGTGCATTTGTGGGGCCAGGCACTGATGTTGGATGAGAAGGCCTGGCTCGCAGTCTCTACTCTAATTCAGCCAAAGGGTGTTCTATCGGGTTGAGGCCAGGACTCTGTGCAGGCCAGTCAAGTTTCTCCACCCCAAACTTGCTCATCCATGTCTTAATGGACCTTGCTTTGTGCATTGGTGTGCAGTCATGTTGGAACAGGAAGGGGCTTTCCCCAAACTGTTCCCACAAAGTTGGGAGCATGAAATTGTCCAAAATGTCTTGGTATGCTGACGCCTTAAGAGTTCCCTTAACTGGAACTAAGAGGCCAAGCCCAACCCCTGAAAAACAACCCCACATCATAATCCCCCCTCCACAAAATCATTTGGACCAGTGCACAAAGCAAGGTCCATAAAGACATGGATGAGGGAGTTTGGGGTGGAGGAACTTGACTGGCCTGGACAGAGTCCTGACCTCAACACAACAGAACACCTTGGGGATGAATTAGAGAGGAGACTGTAGGTCAGGCCTTCTCATCCAACATCAGTGCCTGACCTCACAAATGCACTTGGAAGAATGGTCAAACATTCCCATAGACACACTCCTAAACCTTGTGGACAAGAAGAGTTGAAGCTGCTATAGCTGCAAAGGGTGGGCCAAATGAGTTTTGAACCCAATACTAATACTGGGATGCCATTACAGTTCATGTGCATTTAAAGGCAGGCGTCCCAATACTTAGGCCAATATATTGTATATTGCTTGTGACACTGAGCATGGCTATGGACTTAGGGCTGGTTCACACCACAGAGATGCAGACTGTCTCTTGTCATTTTTAACATTTTTGACATTTGATTTTTGTGAAATGGTAGGGGTACTTTTGTATCCCCTTACCATTTCACACAGGGGGGAGGGCCGGGATCTGGGGGTCCCCTTGTTAAAGGGGGCTTCCAGATTCCGATAAGCCCCCCCGCCCGCAGACCCCCACAACCACCGGGCAAGGGTTGTGGGGATGAGGCCCTTGTCCCCATCAACATGGGGACAAGGTGTTTTGGGGGGCTACCACAAAGCACCCTCCCAATGTTGAGGGCATGTGGCCTGGCACGGTTCAGAAGGGGGGGCACTCTCTCGTCCCCCCTCTTTTTCTGCCTGCCAGGTTGCGTGCTCGGATAAGGGTCTGGTATGGATTTTTGGGGGGACCCAACGCCATTTTTTTTTTAAAATTTTGGCACGGGGTTCCCCTTAAAATCCATACAAGACCTAATGGGCCAGGTATGGAATTTAGGGGGACCCCCCACGCCATTTTTTTGTAAATTTTAGTTTGGGGTTCCCCTGTGGGGAATTCCCATGCCGTTTTTATCAATGAACTTTTATGTGTATTGTCGGACCGGCAATTCATTAATAGCCGCAAGTAGTTTTAAATGACTTTTTTTCCTTTGAAATGTCATTTTGCTGTCAGACTGTTCTAAACACGGGAAACATGCGCACCTTTACAGGCATACTATAGACACCCCCCAGGTATGAAATTTAAAGGAATATTACACTTTTATTGTTTCACTCAAAGCATTATTAAAATCACTGCTCCCGAAAAAACGTCCGTTTTTAAAAAAAATTTTGGCATTGATCCATGTCCCCTGGGGCAGGACCTGGGTCTCCAAACACTTTTTATGGCAAAGAACTTGCATATAAGCCTTCAGTGAGAACTTTGGATTTTGCAGGTTCGAGCCCCATTGACTTCCACTATTCCAGCATATGTTATCTGACAGGCATTATTGCCACAATAGCGCTGCTTTCCATTTGCATTAGCGCTGACTTTCTGAGAGTTGAAGTCTTTCTGGCCTTTTTTGAGAGTTATTTTTTGGTACTGCAGGAAATTTTTTTGGCGCTATAGTAAATGACCCCCACTGTCACTGATCACAGCTCCCTGTGATCGGGAGCGGTGATGAGTGACATGTCACTCGTAGCCACGCCCCCTAACAGTTAGAATCACTCCCTAGGACACACTTAACCCTTTCCTAGCCCCCTAGAGGTCAACCCCTTCACTACCAGTGTCATTTTACAGTAATCAATGCAATTTTATAGCACTGATCACTGTAAAAAGGACAATTGTCCCAAAAATGTGTCAAAATTGTCCGATGTGTCCGCCATAATGTCGCAGTCATGATAAAAATCACAGATCGCTGCCATTACTAGTAAAAAAAAAAATATTAATAAAAATGCCATAAAACTATCCCCTATTTTGTAGACACGATAACTTTTGCGCAAACTAATCAACAAACGCTTATTGTGATTTTTTTTAGCAAACATATGTAGAAGAATACGTATTGGCCTAAACTGAGGAAAAAAATGTTTTTTTTACATATTTTTGGGGGATATTTATTATAGCAAAAAGTAAAGCGTTTTTTTCAAAAGTGTCGCCATTTTTTTGTTTATAGCTCAAAAAATATAAACCGCAGAGGTGATCAAATACCACCAAAAGAAATAAATTTGTGGGAAAAAAAGACTTCAATTTTGTTTGGGAGCCACATCGCACGACCGCGCAATTGTCAGTTAAAGCGACGCAGTGCTGAATCTCAAAAAGTGCTCTGATCTTTGGCCAGCAAAATGGTCCGGAGCTTAAGTGGTTAAAGGAGAATGAACCAAAAAAAAGGTTCATTAGATCCACAAGTGCTTTTTTTACTGATACTATTCCTTTACATTGGCTTTTAAAATTTACAAAATGCAGCAATTTAGAAATTGGATGAAAGGTTTAGCACTGGGAAACACTTTTTGAAAGATAAAAAGTGCATTTTATATACAACTATATAGATCGGACCAAAATGAGGGACAAATGAGGAGGAATGAGGGACAGAGGGACATGGTGCCAAATCAGGGACACTCCCTCAAAATCAGGGACAGTTGGGAGCTATATATACAGAAGACACGCTCAGTGATCTCTACCTATAGAAAACATTATATGAAGATAAAGATTTACTCACTTGTGTGCCATAGAAGAAGTGGAAGCAAAGCCTTCACAGCAGACATGTTCTGGGATTTGGGCGTAGTGTGGAGTCTAAGGATTGTGTGTTATTTTCACTTTCATTTTTGCAACCATTACAATGGGAGGAAGGAGAGGTGAGGAGGAAGTCTGCTCTTCATTTCCACCATTCAGATCGGACATCCATGATGAGTAAAGATTTATGTATTTTCTACAATTTGTTTACATGGGACCATGAGCCAACCAAGGGTGTCTCCTTCTCCAATAACTTTTATGGGGCTCTCAAAATTGCATCCCACCACCACCATCAGTGGCACCCACAGTCGTTCCTGGGCTCTCCTGGCCCAGGATCATGGGAAGCAGGTTCCCAGTAAAAGCAACAGAAACTTAGGGAACATCCATTCCCTGATATCTCCTGTGACCGTGTATTACGCCACTTCCAGGGTCACAGCGAGTGTAGCTGAAGATGCAACTATTCAAACACAATTTGTACTTGAATAGCTTCCTTAGAGTCCAGGGGAGACATTGAAGGTCATAAAATAATTTTTTTTTTAAATGTTTTGAAATCACACACACACACACACACACACACCATCAACATCAATTGTGCCACACATGTGAGATATTGTCGCAAACATCGGAGTGAGAGCAATAATTCTAGGGCCATATTTTACTGTTATGCCTCGGACACACGATTGGAAATTTGGCCAGCAAAAGACCGATGAGAGCTTTTGATCGGAAAATGCGACCGTGTGTATGCTCCATCGGACCTTTGCTGGCCGAATTCCAGCCAGCAAAAGATTGAGCGCAGGTTCTCAATTTTTCAGTCGGAAAAAGTTACGATCGGAAATTCCGATTGCCTGTACACATTCCGGCACGCAAAATTCCTACGCATGCTCGGAAACAATTTGACGCATGCTCGGAAGCATTGAACTTCATTTTCTCAGCTCGTCGTAGTGTTGTACGTCAACAAGTTCAGAGAACTTTTGTGTGGCCGTGTGTATGCAAGCCATGCTTGAGCGGAATTCCGTCGGAAAAACCCGCTCGTGTGTACGCGGCATTAATCTCAAATTTGTGACCTGTAAAGACTTTTAAAGCGTCACCTATGGAGAATTGTGGGTACTAAAGTTTTCTGCAATTTCAAAGGTGTGTGCAATTTTAATTTATGACATGTTTGGTATCTATTTACTCAACTCAACACCATCTTTTATATTTTACCACAAATTCGGTATAATATTGTTTGTTCCAAAATTCATTTTAGTGCACTTGTCCAAAAACATGTGTGCAATATATAACTGTGAAAATATCGTGCAACATACAAATTTATATTTACCACCATTTTATTATCCAGGGTCTCTGATTTCAGAAAAAAAAATATTTTTTGGGGGGATTACAGTAATTTCTAGCAAAAAATGCAGATTTTAACATGTGTGCAGAAAAAAAAGTCGGTCAGTCATCCAGCCCCGCACTTACCTCATCTAGGTTGTGGGCGGGCAGCAGCTTCCATCGCATCTCCTGCTCCTCTGCATCATGGTGGTTTCCTCCCTCCTCCTCCTAGGTGTCCAATACGATCGCCTGTCCTTTCAGTCAATCAGGTGACGGGTCTCAGGACCCACTTACTGGTTGGCCAGGAGGAGAATCAGTGTGACAATGGCAAATATTTATTCACTATTGTCACACAAGTGGCTGTGCTCTGCGCCCTGAGCCCACCCTTTTTTGAAGCCTGTTAAAGCATCTGGCTCTAATCACGTGCTTAAGAAAAAAAACAAAAAAACATTGGAATCCATGCGTCCAGCATGTAGATCAGGGGGTCGGATGCATGAATATTGGGGTGGCACCCGTGTGCCCCTTAGGGACGGGCTGCCGCTGTTTGCATTGAGTAAATAGATACCAAACATGTAAAAATTTAAAACAGCATGTGAAATAGTAACCCTCTATCTTTCATATTAAAAGCCCCTATAGATCATCAATTTAGAGTTAAAGTGGTTGTAAACCCTTACATATACCCAGTGAAGTGACTGGCCTCAGGTGATACACAGAGATTAAACAAATCCTCCTATATAAGTTGTACCTGTTTATCTGCAGAAATGTGTCCTGTACATCCTTGTAAAACACAGAGATGAAAAGGATTTTTCACAGACTCACAAAGCAGGGGGCAGGGAGCTGCAGTTACAAGCTGTAAAAGAGCTCTGAGAGCTGATTGGAGGGAAGAGACACACCCCCTTCACACAGGAACAGAGCTGAGGCTGTCAATCATGGGCTGTGTAACGGAGATCCCTCCCCTGTCACCTTTTTCTCTTGGTGTCAGGAAAACTTGTCTAAATTAACTCATGCTGAAGCAGAGGAACGAGACAGCAGACAGAAATTACACTAAGGCTGCTTTCACACTGAGGCGCTTTACAGGCGCTATAACGCTAAAAATAGCGATTGCAAAGCGCCTTGAAAGAGCCTCTCCTCTCACTCCAATGTGAAAGTCTTGAGTGCTCCACACTGGAGCGTTGCGCTGGCAGGACGGTAAAAAAAGGCCTGCAAGCCGCATCTATGCAGCACTGTATTCCCCGCTCCTACTGCGCCCCTACCCATTAAAATCAATGGGTAGCGCCACCGAACCGCCGGCAAAGCGGTGCTGCAGCGGTGCTTTACAGGCAGTTTTAACCTTTTTTCGGGGCCCTAGCGGGGGGTTAAAAGTGCCATGCTAGCGGCTGAAAACCTCCACCAACGCCACAGATGCCCCAGTAGGAAAGTAGCCTTAGTGCTCTGGAGAGAGGCAAGTTAACACTATAGACATACTGGAGGTGCTTTGTTCAGATTTCATATCTGAGATTTACAACCACTTTTACTGTGGGCCTAGAATTATTGATCTCACTCCGGTGTGCGTGGTGACGGGTAATCTTTTCTGTGCAATTGGTGTAGGCACCTTTTTTGCGGGTGGATTTTAAGTGGTTGAGAGTAATTTTTAATTTTTTCTTTTTTAAATTCCACTAACTATTTTTCATCACATATGGGCCAAAAAGTCCTCAATGTGATGCTATTTTGGTGACAGGTTCTCTCTAATGAGACATCAGGGGTCTTTTGTCCACTAATGTATCAACTGCCCTCCAATGAAGCTAACAGAGTGCAGATCACATTCCATTAGCTTCTTCCCTTGCTGGTCTGGCAAAGTGACAGCTGGACCTGGAAGTGATCTAATTTCTGGGTTCCTTCTAGGTAATGTTTGCTAATCTCCCTCCAATCTACCCAGTGCCACCCACCATGCCAGTCCCAGGTCCGTCGATGGCAGCCGATCACTTCCATATGAGAGCTGACAATTGGCTGATCAGATGTACGTAGCTGCTGTGTGTGTAAAATTCCCTCTGTTGCCAACATATGGCATTTTAACCCCAGTGGTTTCCCCCTATATGGGGGCTGTGGGTCCCTCCCTCCTTGGACCGCAATGCCACCTATTGGTTACACTCTAATGTATGTTGTAAGTCTGTCAGGGCTGGGCACAGCCCTTCCTTTTCAGAGCAGGCCGCTCAGCTGTCGGTTTATTGGTAGCTCCAATGTTTTCCACAGTGACTCACCTGATGATGATATCCTGTTCGTCAGTCCTGCTGGTTACTTAAGCTGTGCAGTTCAGTCCCTCTCAGTCCCCAGTCAAAGTACAGACTTAAATCCAATTGAGAATCTGTGGCAAGACTTGAAAATTGCTGCTCACAGACGCTCTCCAACCAATCTGACAGAATTTGAGATATTTTGAAGAGAAGAATGGGCAAAAATGTCCCTCTCTAGATGTACAAAGCTGGTAGAGACATCCCCAAAAAGACTTGCAGCTGTAATTGCAGTGAAAGGTGGTTCTACAAAGTATTGACTCCGGGGGGGCGCTATACAAATGTACCCCACACTTTTCACATATTTATTTGTAAAACATTTTGAAAACCATTTATAATTTTCCTTCCACTTCACAGTTATGTGCCACTTTGTGTTGGTCTATCGCATAAAATCCCAATAAAATACATTTACGTTTTTGGTTATAACATGACAAAATGTGGACAGTTTTAAGGGGTATGAATACTTTTTCAAGGCATTGTATATGTTTTTAAAAGTATATGTATATGATTGTGTGTGACCAGCCGTGGTTGGGTGACTGATAGACTGGCTGGCTTACCCTGATCACCATGGGCAACAGCAGACATTTTGGTGCACATTTTACTGTTCTCAGCAGGACATTGCAGCATACAGTAACTTTCTTCAGCTTTCAGCCGACCACTTGACATTTTGTAATCCATGGGTGCGATCACTCGCCGTAGTTGCCACGGGTGACAACACATAGCATACACTTTGTAATACAAGGGTGCGATCACCCACCATGGTTGCCATGGGTGACAGCACATAACACCGTTCTTTATAGCAGGTTTAGCTCAAGTGTCCGTCCCAGCCTTGGTTGGGGCAACTGGGTTTGCAGTGCAGCACTTAACTCAACAGCAGCTCCCGCTGGTTGCTATGGGCAACAGCACTTGATTTGGGCACACAGTCACAAATAGGCAGAGCACACAAGTCCCTTTCCCCCAGGTTTTAACCTTCAGTGGTCCTGAAGCAAAGTACAGTTTCCTGACTCGCTGAATCTCCATTTGCTAGGAGCAACGGCTGTGCAGGTTGCCATGGGCAATATCCCAGAAAAAAAGAAGGTATTCTGCTACATATTTTTGGTAAAGAAAATCACAATAAGTGTATATTGATTGGTTTGTGCAAAAATGATACAGCGTCTACAAACTATGGGATATTTTTAGGCAATTTTTATGTATTTAATTTTTTTACTAGCAATGGCGAAGATCAGCGTTTTTTAGCGGGGCTGCAACATTGCAGCAGATAAATCGGACACCTAACTGGCACTTTTGACACTTTTTTGGGGGCCAGTGATACGAATACAGTGATCAGTGCTAAAAATATGCACTGTCGCTGTACTAATGACACTGGCAAGAAAGGGGTTAACATCAGGGCCGATCAAAGGGTTAAGTGTGCTCCTAGGGAGTGATTTCTAACTGTGTGGGGGATGTGCTTAGCTGGAGGAAGACAGAGATCCATGTTTCTGCTTAGCAGAAACACAAGATCTCCAGCGATCTGGCACTGCGTTACTTTAACTGACAATTGCGCGGTCGTGCAACGCTGTACCCAAACAAAATGAACATCCTTTTTTTCCCCACAAATAGAGCTTTCTTTTGGTGCTATTTGATCATCTCTGTGGTTTTTATTTTTTGCGCTATAAACATAAATATAAAAAAAAAGAGCGACAATTTTGAAAAAAAACACAATATTTTGTACTTTTAGCTATAATAAATAGCCCTCATTTTTTTTTTTTTTAAAAGCAAATTTTTTCCTCAGATTAGGCCGATATGTGTTCTTCTACATATTTTTGGTAATAATAATCGCAAAAAGCGTATATTGATTGGTTTGCGCAAACAGGCGGCAGCAGAGCTACACGGGCAGTATTAACCCCTTCTTCTAAAACTAGCGGCGCTTTACCATCGACACTCCCACCGCCCCAGTGTGAAACTGCCCAAATAATAATCATATTCTTAGTATTTTTAATGAAGAGTGTGTGTTAAGTGTAATGTAGTGGGAGCACGGGTGCTGCCCCCCCTCCCAGCAGTCACAAAAAAAAGGCCCCTTTTAAAAAAAAAAAATAGAAAAAAATGTTCTTTAAGTGCACTGTGTTCGGGCGCCGGACACGGTGCACTATGGGAAGCGCCACGTCAATGCAATCACGAGATTGCAGACGAGGCGCTTCATTTGCGGCGCATTCCAAAGCGCCGAGCAGCTTCCGCCGTAGTATTACTACGGGCAGGAGCTTTGTTGTTCAAGTTAAGAGGTTACTTCTGGTTTCCCTGTTCCACAGGGAAGCCGGAAGTGACGTCAGCAGCTCCGTGGAATGCACGGCCCTTGCGGAGCTGCCTGTAAGGTAAGTAAGTGAGGCTGCATTTGATGGGGCACAATGAGGCTGCATTTCATTTGATGGGGCACAGTAAGGCTGCATATGATGGGCACAGTGGCTGCATTCAATGCTGCACAGTGGCTGCATTTGATGGGGCACAGTGGCTGCATAAAATGGGCACAGTGGCTGCATAAGGTGGGCACAGTAGCTGCATTTGATGGCACAGTGGCAGCATTTGATATGGCACAGTGGCAGCATTTGATATGGCACAGTGGCTGCATTTGATGGCACAGTGGCTGTGTTTGATGGTACAGTGGTGGTAATTGATGGGCACAGTGGCTGTTTTTGATGGGCACAGTGTCTGCGATTGATGGGCACAGTGGCTGTGTTTGGTGGTCACAGTGGCGGTAATTGATGGGCACAGTGGCTGCGTTTAATGGCATAGTGGCTGTGTTTGATGGGCACAGTGAGGCTGCAATTGATTGGGTTTTTTCAGAATTTTTCAGTTTGTTTGCGCCCCCCAAAAAATTTGGAGCACCAGCCGCCACTGCTTTAAAGTGCATTAATGCACCTATAGCGTTAACCACTTGCCGATCGCTCCATAGCAATTTTACTGCTACAGGGCAGCTGCGCTGTGCAGCATCACGTAGATATATACATGATCCTGCACTTTTGGGTATTGGGCACGAGTGTGCACCGGCAGCGGCTCACTCCGGACCAGATGTCCGCGGATCGTTCTGTATACAGGCAGAACTACCAGCTAGGCTCACATTTAACCCTTTGATCGCCCCTGAGAATACAGCATCTTGCTATCGGATCACCTTCACAGCATTTACCGAATCGCATGATTTTTTTGGAGAACTTATAGATTGTCATTTTATTTATTTTATTTATTTATTTCAGGTACTTATATAGCGCCGTCAATTTACGCAGCGCTTTACATATATATTATACATTCACATCAGTCCCTACCCTCAAGGAGCTTACAATCTAAGGTCCCTAACTCACATTCATACATACTAGGGACAATTTAGACAGGATCCAATTAACCTACCAGCATGTCTTTGGATCATTTTGAACTTTGCACAGCACATTGAAGCACTTTCATTTTATTCTATCTTGAGGAGATTTGGATCAATTGCTTTTTATGATCCTATGGACTTTTGTGTTTTTAAACATACAGACATTTATCACATGATTGCACATGGTCACTTTATTTTATTCTATCACAATATCGCATGGTTATTTATTATTATATTATAATATTAATATTTTCATGTATTGCACTATTATCACTTTATAAGTATTATTTTATTAGTATAATATTTTAGTATTCAGGCTGACACTTCTCATAGCGCAGCGTATATAAACTTGAAAAGTATCAGTATCCGATTTGTCCACCACAATATCGCAGTCTCTATAAATCCCTGAACGCCGCCATTACTAGTAGAAAAATAATATAAATAAATAGAAATTCCATAAATATATCCCTTAGTTTGTAGACACTATAACTTTTGCGCAAACCAATCAATATACACTTATTGGGATTTACCAAAAACATGTAGCAGAATACATATTGGCCTAAATTGATGAAGAAATTTGATTTTTTTTTTTACATTTTTTTATTGGATGTGTTTTGTGGTAAAAAATATAGTTTATTTTCAAAATTGTCGGGCATTTTTTTGTTTATAGTGCAAAAAATAAAAAATGTAGAGGTGATCAAATACCACCAAAAGAAATTTTTTATTTGTGGGAAAAAAAAGACAATAAATTTTTTCTTTATGGGTACAGCATTGCACAACTGCGCAAACTTTCCGACCAGCCGCCATCATTATACAGCGGCAGGTCGGCACGTTCTCGCGAACCGTTGTAGCTGTACGTCGGCTCCTTTTTAAGCGGGATAGCAGGCGCGCGCTTATTTTATTACCAAAAATATGTAGAAGAATACATATCGGCCTAAACTGAGAAAAAAATGTGCTTTTTAAAAAAAAAAAATGGGGATATTTATTGATGCAAAAAGTACAAAATATTATGTTTTTTTCAAATTTTTTTTTGTTTGTTTATAGCACAAAAAATAAAAAACGCAGAGATGATCAAATACCACCAAAAGAAAGCTCTATTTGTGGGGAAAAGGACACAAATTTTGTTTGGGTACAACGTCGCACGACCGCGCAATTGTTAGTTGAAGCTACGCAGTGCCGTATCGCAAAAAATGGGCTGGTCATTGAGGGGAGCAAATCTTCCGGGGCTGAAGTGGTTAAAGTAATGCTGTGCTGTATCACAACAAATAGCTTGGTCAGGAAGGGGGGGTAAAAATTCCGGAGCTGAAGTAGTTAATGAGTGTTTCAGATGCATTGCCCAGGTGAAGCATTGTGTCAGTGATGCCCTGGGAAATTATTTTTTATTTTTTATTTTACAAGGCTAAAATGGGAAGTGATCACTTCTGATGTTTTACAACCGTGCGTTAAACATGATGTAAATGCCATAGGTGCATTTATAGTGTGTTTACAGTGTGCTTGTGGTGTGTTTTAATAGAAATGAATAGAGGCAGCTGCAAAGCATCAACACCTGACAAACTCTGCAGGCAGCATTATTTTTTGCCTCAACTTGAGGCACGCTAATACTGCAGTGTGTACACCTCCACCCATAGCCTATGTTATCAATTCTGAGTGGCATTGATAGGTGATCAGGAAGCAAAAACACAACCTAATCCCCTATTTTCAACATCTCCCTGAAAGAGCCGTTATTGCAGGAGAGAGATAGAACATCTCTTCTGCAATACATCAAGGCATTCCGTGAATGATAAACATCACAACTGCTTGAGTTATCAACAAAACTGTCAAGCCATCAAATGCTTAAGCCTTAAGTACACACGATCGGATTTTTGGCCAACAAAACCATGGACTTTTGTCCGAAGGGCGTTGGCCAAAATTTGTCTTGCATACAAACGGCAAAGAATTGTTGGCCAACAAATACGAACGTAGTGACGTACTACGTTGTTTTTCAGCTCTTTAGCGCCACCCTTTGGGCTCCTTCTGCTAATTTCATGTTAGTAGAAGTTTGGTGAGTGTTGATTCGCGCTTTTCAGTTTGCACCTTTCATTTCGCGCTTTTCAGTTAGTTTCTGAACGGCCGTTCGTCAACCAGACATGTTGCGGAATCGGAGGAGATAACGTGTTATTTATTATTGGCCTTGGAGTTATTGCTTTGACATTATTTTTTTGGTTGAATAATGATTTGATTTGTTATATTTTCTATATTTTTGGATGTATAGAATGCACTTTTTGGTTAAGTTCTATTGGCAGATATTATGTATAATTTTATTTGTTTTATTTTTTTAATGCACAATAAAACAAATTGTGTAGAATAATACTTGGCTGTGTGTTTTACTTCAAATGACAGTTTGAGAGTCGGCAGTTACATTTAAAAAAATACAATGTAAAATTAACAAGGGACACCAACATAGTTGTATCTTTGATCTTAAAAACTACGAGATAATGGTGTTGTGGTAACTTGCCCAAATAAAAAAACAAAAAACATAATAATATTATTCTTGATATCACTAGAAAAAAAACCCTTTGAAAATGTGTTTGCCATAACTCCATCAGTATCACCAGCAAAGCAGCTTCATTATTATCCCATTAAAGAAGAAGAGAATTGTGCGCTGCATTTCCAGATTACATAATTTGCCACATCACGAATGTTAATTCTCCATTACAAACGCTAGTTTACAGGACCGACCGCTTCCGGCTCGTCCTTGCTTCCGAGCATGCGTGTTTGTACTTTGGATTTTTGTCCGATTGACTTGTGTACACACGCTCGGAAAATCAGACAACAGACGTTTGTCCACGGAAAAATTTAAAACCTGCCATCCAACATTTGTCTGCAGGAAAATCCGACAGCAATTGTCCGATGGAGCCAACAGCCTGTTATCACACATTTCCCATCGGTAAATCCAATCGTGTGTACGCGGCTTTAGTGTCTGGACACATGAGCACCACAATGGCTGCACAATGCAGATCAAACAGAGGCTAAAACTGGCCATAGATGGATTGAAATTTGGCCAGTTCAGCAGGGACCAGCCAAGTTCCGATCCATCTATCGCTGTTCCCGCTCAGTAGAAGTTTATCTAATGATTAGCTTCTCTCGAACAGGAATACTGGAAATGTTTTCATTTGATCAGGGCCTGCAGCCAATCTGCCGCAGCACTGATCAGTGCATTCTGACTACAGAGAGTCACATCTGCCAGAATATAATAGTACAGCGAGGAGGTTTCTACCATCTATATAGCTTGTGAAGAAGGAGGAAAAAGAGGGAGGGTTCAATTCCGCTTTAAAAAGTGCAACTTTACCCATAACGACTTGATATAAACAATGTTCTTTAGCAAGGAACAAACATTACACATTAATAATTATACTTTCAAAATGAATGTGTGCTGTAAATTGACTCCAGCATTGTTACGGTTTCCTTTTGCTGGAGGCTGCCATTTTGCTGAAGCCCAGAGCCCCTGAGCAGAAGTAAATCTTTAGGTTGTTAGCAGATCGGCCTCTGCAAATTCGGCACAGTGCCTCAAAATAGAGAGCAACTGAGCATGTGCGGAGCAGGGTGAGACAATGTATTACTCAATTTTTTTAACAGTATAAACACTTATTTTTAATGTGTTACATAGATATACCTGCAAAAGGGGCCAGCCAGAAGTCATCTAGCAGGACTTAATTTTCTGACTGAAGTTCCTCTTTAAAAAAAAAGCTTTCTACACTCCCTGGTCAGAGAAAATTTAAAATTACTTTTGAAACTTAATAGGAGAAGTTCACCATTGACATGAGCAGGTGGTAAATTTGCAATGGAATGATTTTCAGTCCTACTCATTTAATATACCTTAGATTGGATTGTATTGGCAATTATCTCTGAAATGTAATATCCAATATGGCAGAGAATAAAAATAACAAGTATAAGGACTGGCAGTAAGCATAATCATCCAGAACAAAGGTCAAGTTTACCCAAAGGAAACCATTTCATCGTCAGAGGAATTAAGGGATAAATTCCGGAGCTTAAAGTGGTGTTCCACCCAAAAAAAAAAAAAATACATGAAAATTCCTAAAAAAAAATACCAAAAAATTTGGATATTTTTTTTTTTTACTCACCTCTAAATGCCTGTTGCTAGGGGGTCCCTCGTAGTCTGCCTCTTTCAGTGCCTGGGCTGGTGACATCACTTCCCCCTCGGCACAGGAAGAGCTCAGCTCTGCTCCCTCCCTCTTGTCAATCATCTGGGACCCATTAAAGGTCCCAGGTGACTGAGTGGCCAATCACGGCGCACGGCGCCGCTTGCGCATGCGCAGTGGGTGCCCGGCTGTGAAGCCACAGCCCGGCACCCACAGTTGCAATGCCGGCGCCCCCGAACGGAGGGGGAGACGAGCGGGACTTCTATCCCCCGCATCGCTGGACCCTGGAACAGGTAAGTGTCCGATTATTAAAAGTCAGCAGCTGCAGTATTTGTAGTTGCTGACTTTTAATTAATTATTTTTTTTAATGGGCGCTCCTCTTTATGCATGGTATTATCTAAGGCGCGCTTCTTGGTTTCTGGATTCCTGCTTTTTTTCTCTTGGTCTTTTTCATCATACATAACATGGTGTGGCCCATACAGCTCGGAATAGGGCTTCTGTTTATTCTTTACATAAGTCGTTCCGGGTGTATCTAGGTTGGTCTCCATTGGATCTGAGTTCATCTTCCAGTCATCCACGTCCATCTTTACCATAGTAGTATCTGAATTGTGATCTTGGTAGGCCTCCTGGTTATCTTCATATTGTGGAAGTTGATTTTGCTGCTCTGGTTCTGCAATAAAAAGCCACAAGAGATTAACATGACGATTCAGCAACTGGGTGTAAAAGAGTTGTTATTAGTGTTCTGAAGTTAGGCTACTTTCACACTGAGGCGTGCGGGCACTGGCGGTACAGCGGCGCTAAATATAGCGCCGCTTTACCGACGTTTTAACCCCCGCTAGCGGCCGAAAAAGGGTTAAAACCGCCCACAAAACACCGCTGCCACGGCGCTTTGAGGGCGGGTTTGCAGCGCTGCCCCATTGTTTTCAATGGGAAGGGGTGCTTTAGGAGCAGTAAATACACCGCTCCTACAACGCTCCAAAGATGCAGCTTGCAGGATTTTTAGACCGCTCTCCAAGCGCACCGATCCAGTGTGAAAGCCCTCGGGGCTTTCACATTGAGGTGCATTGATCAGCTCTTTCGGGGTGCTTTGCAGGCGCTATTTTTAGCACTTTAGCGCCTGCAAAGCGCCTCAGTGTGAAAGGAGCCTTAGTATTTGAGTTCTGATGTTCATACATGACCAGAGATAGTTTACATTTGTCACAAAGGTGGCAGCAAAAGTTTTTGCTTTTTAAAGGAACCAAAAAACCAAAGATTTGATTTGGGATTTGTACTGCGCTGAATGCGCTCCGTAATACAGATGCATTATTAGTGTAGGAGGGAGTGGTGAAGATTTATGCCGCGTACACACGAGCGGAATGTCCATCATCCATTTTCCGTCAAAAATTCAGACGGACTTAGATAGAGGACATGTTCTACATTTTTCCGACAGAGCTAATTCCTATCAGGAAAACAGCTCGTCTGTATGCTGTTCCGACGGACCAAAAACGACGCATTCTCTGAAGCAAGTACGAGACGGAAGCTATTGGCTACTGGCTATTGAACTTCCTTTTTCTAGTCCCATCGTACGTGTTGTACGTCACCGCGTTCTGGACGGTCAGACTTTGGTGTGACTGTGTGTATGCAAGACCGCTTGAGTGGAATTCTGTCGGAAATCCGTCAGAAAAACCTTCAGAGTTTATTCCGACGGCAAAACCGGTTCTGTGTACAGGGAATAAGAGTGCCTGTCAGGTATTTACTGTTTTCTACATCCCTGTTAGAGATGCAGACAATCAAGGTAGAGACGTAGACACTTCAATACCGGGCACTTCCCAGGCCAGTTTTCACCTTTCAGCGCTGTCACTTTTTAAATGACAAATTGCGCGGTCATGCTACACTGTACCCAAAATTTTTATCATTTTGTTCCCACAAATAGGGCTTTCTTTTGGTGGTATTTGATCACCTCTGGGGGTTTTATTTTTTGCTAAACAAATAAATCTGAAAAAATAAAAGTTTTTCTTTGTTTCTGTTATAAAATTTTGTAAATAAGTACGTTTTCTCCTTCACTGATGGGCACTGATAAGGCAGCACTGATGGGCACTGGTATGTGGCACTGATGGGCATTGATATGCGGCAGAGATGGGCACTCATAGGTGGCATTGATAGGCGGCACTGATGGGCACTCATAGGTGGCACTGATGGTCACTGATAAGTGACACTGATGGGCACTGAAAGGCTGCACCGATGGGTACTTATGGGTGGCACTGATGGGTAATGATAGATGGCACTGATGGGCATGGGTGGGTACTGATAGGTGGCACTGATGGACACTGATGGGTGGCACTGATAAGCAGGCACTTGCAGGCATTAGTGATGACCACTAATTGGCATCATTTGTGGGCACTGATTGGCAAAATTTGTGGGCACAGATTGGCATCCCTGTTGGCAATGGGTGGTATACCTGGTGGTCATCAGTGGTGGGCATCCCTGGTGGTCCTGGTGGTCCTGGGTGGGCATCCTCGAGCGGGGGGGCTATGCTCATGATCAATCAGTGCAACCGATTGGCTCTCCTCTACTCACATCTGTCAGACGCGATAGAGGAAAAGCCAATATACGGCTTTTCCTGTTTACACCGTGATCAGCTGTGATTGGACACGTGGTAGGCTCTTTACCTAGATTGGAGTTGAGCTATGTCAGGCTGACACACCACAACTGTGCGCCCCAGCCCCGCCCCCCCCCCTGCCGCCCCCGTGTCATATGATGTCCAGTCCGGATAACAGAACCACTGCCCTGGCATCATTTTGCTGTAGGCCGGGCGGGAAGTGGTTAAAGTGGATGTAATCCCTCACATATGCTCAGTGAAGTGAACAGCCTCAGATGATGAAACAAATCCTCCTACATACGTTTTACATGTATATCTGCTGTCTTCACCTTTATATATTCTTTAGAAAGTTCAGATGCGTTACAGATTTTCTTTTCCTGTTCAAAACTGAGTGTGAAGTCTGGGCATACAGCCAAGACAGCTGATTGGAGGAAAGGCACACACCCCCCTCTCCTCATAGGCAGAGACTCTCAGAACTGTTCTCTGAATAGTGTAAAGCTCTCAGGAATGGAGCAGGAGAAAGCCACAGAACTTTGAATGCTTTGAATAGAGATAAGAAAACACTACAGATATATGTGCCCGGATCAAATTTCATGAATCAGGTTTACATTCACTTTAACCTAATTGTCTTGGTGATCGCTGCCACTGGGACTGAAGGTAAGGAAACTATTCAGCCCCCTTTACTCTGATACCCCTAACTAAAATCTAGTGGAACCAATTGCCTTCAGATGTCACATAATTAGTAAATAGAGTCCACCTGTGTGTAACTTAACCACTTCAGCACTGTGTCCCTATAACTGACAATTGCGCGTCGTGGGCCGCTGTACCCCAAAAAAAAATTGACGTCCTTTTTTTCCCACAAATAGAAATTTATTTTGGGGGTATTTGATCATCTCTGCAGTTCTTCTTTTTTGCACTGTTAACAAACAAAGAGCGACAATTTTGAAAAAAAATTTTAAAAAAAATTTACTTTATGCTATAAAACATATCCAATAAAAAATGTAAAAAATCGAATTTACTCATCAATTTAGGCTAATATGTATTACATTTTTTGGTAAAAAAAAAATCCCAATAAGCGTATATTGATTGGTTTGCAGAAAAATTATAGAGTTTACAAACTATGGGATAGATTTATGGAATTTTTATTTATTTATCTTTATTTACTAGTAATGGCGGTGATCAGCGATTTTTAGTGGGACTGTGAAATTGCGGCAGGCAAATCTGACACCTGACACTTTTTGGGGACCAGTGATACTAATTCAGTAATCAGTGCTAAAAAAAATGCACTGTCACTGTACTAATGACACTGGCAGGGAAGGGGTTAACATCAGGGGCAATCAAAGGGTTAAATGTGTGTCTAGGGAATGATTTCTAACTGTGTGGGGGATGTGCTTTGACTGAAGGAAGACAGAGATCCATGTTTCTGCTTAGCACACAAGATCTTCCCCTCTCACAGAACGGCAATCTGCCTTGTTTACATAGGCAGACCACCAGTCTACCTCTCCTTAGAACGATCGGGAGGTCCCGGCGGACATCGCTGTGTCCAATCACATGGGGAGCGGGTTGCCAGCGGCACGTGCGCTAACGCCCCAGACTCACTGCACCAAATCACGTACAGGTATGTGATTTCACGCAGGAGGGCCACCCTGCCACAGTATATCTGTGTGGGGCGATCCCTAAGGGGTTAATCTCAGTATAAATACAGCTGGTCTGTGAAGCCCTCAGAGAACCTTAGTGAACAAACAGCATCATGAAGGCCAAGGAACACACCAGACAGGTCAGGGATAAAGTTGTGGAGAAGTTTAAAGCAGGGTTAGGTTATAAAAATATCCCAAGCTTTGAACATCTCATGGAGCTCTGTTCAATCCATCATCCGAAAACGGAAAGAGTATGGCACAACTACAAACCTACCAAGACATGGCCGTCCACCTAAACTGACAGGTCGGGTAAGGAGAGCATTCATCAGAGAAGAGCCAAGAGGCCCATGGTAACTCTGGAGGATCTGCAGAGATCCACAGCTCAGGTGGGAGAATCTGTCCACAGGACAACTATTAGTTGTGCACTCCACAAAGAGTGGCAAGAAGAAAGCCATTCTTGAAAGGAAGCCATAAAAAGTGCCGATTGCAGTTTGCGAGAAGCCATGTGGAGGACACAGCAAACATGTAGAAGAAGGTTCTCTGGTCAGATGAGACCAAATCTGAACTTTTTGGCCTAAAAGCAAAATGCTATGTGAGGCGGAAAATGAAATCTGCACATCACCCTGAACAAACCATCCCCACCATAAAACATGGTGGTGGCAGCATCATGTTGTGGGGATTCTTTTCTTCAGTGGGGACAGGGAAGCTGGTCAGAGTTGATGGGAAGATGGGTGGAGCCGAATACAGGGCAATCTTAGAAGAAAATCTATTATGCCTTGTACACACGACTGGACTTTTTGGCTACAAAAGTCCGACAGACTTTCGACGGAATTTTGGCTGACTTTTGGAGGACTTTTGGCGGACTTGCGGCAGACTTTCTAACGAACGGACTTGCCTACATACGATCACACAAAAGTCCGACGGATTCGTACATGATGACGTACACCGGACTAAAATAAGGAAGTTGATGGCCAGTAGCCAATAGCTGCCCTAGCGTGGGTTTTTGCCCGTCGGACTAGCATACAGACGAGCAGATTTCTGGGTCCGGCGTAGTTACGACATAAAGATTTGAAGCATGTTTCAAATCTAAAGTCCGTCAGATTTGCAGCTGGAAAAGTCTGCTGAAAGTCCGGGGAAGCCCACACACGATCGGATTGTCAGCCGTATTTTGTCCGTCGGCGTCCGTCGGACTTTTGTAGACAAAAAGTCTGACCGTGTGTACGCAGCATTAGAGTCTGCAAAAGACTTGAGAATGGGGCGTAGGTTCACCTTCCAGCAGGACAACGACCCTAAACATACAGCCAGAGCTACAATGGAATGGTTTACATCAAAGCATATTCATGTGTTAGAATGGCCCAGTCAAAGTCCAGACCTAAATCCAATTGACAATCTGTAACAAGACTTAAAAATTGCTGGTCACAGACCCTCTCCATCCAATCTGATAGAGCTTAAGCTAGCTTCAGTTTGTTCAATTACTTTGACAAACAAACCTGGAAGCTGATTGGTTTCTTCTGCAGAACTGCACTAGATTTTGCACTCTCCAGTTTTAGTAAATTAACCCATTTACATTTTCTCAAGGGATGTAAAGTGTTCTCTGATTGTATGAGGTGGAGATTGTGACGTCACCACCCTACCTCTCCACATTGTCCAATCAGAGATCATGGGGGAAAAGGGGTTCTTTTACATTATTTTATTTATTTTCTTAATTTTTTTACATATTTTAAAATATATTATAGCTTTGGGCAGGTGACAGGTACTCTATATGGAGACATCAGGAGTCTATTAGACCCCCAATGTGTCCTCTGCCTGTGAAAGGGGGAGGGGGAATCCTTTGACTACAATAAAAGAGACGTCCAGATCACTTCTACTGAACAGCCAATCACCAGCTGTAAAATATGGTACCAAACTCACTGGCTATCGCAATAGCTATAGGCTTGTTATAAACATATGCTGTCAGGATATGTTTGGGTGGTGAACAAGTGGTTAATGAAATATATTTCTTTCCCTCTTCTCTTATTGCAGTGTATGTGGTACTCACCGGTGACTTGCAGAGCTCCTGTACTCTTCTCTATTGGTTGCTCCAGGCTGGGATGTTCCACCCTGCAGATATATTCCACACCCAGATCTCTCTCCAGAGAGGGGGAGAAGGTCACACATGATCTACATCCATAGGGCTGATCATTCTGTCTCTCTAGTGGAATATTCAATATTCTGTACATCCCATCTGAGGTCACAGGATACATTTCTCCGGATTGCTCGTCTTTTCTGAACCACATCACATTCACAGCATCCGGGAAGTATTTTGTTACTGCACACTGTATGGTGGCTTCTTCACCGATCCTCAGGGGCGGGACTGACATCTCCACCAGTGGCCTCCAGGGAAAATCTACACAAATGAATGAAGGAGGAAAGGTAATTGTACACAATGTATATAGCACACCGCACATACACTGTAATTATTAGAACCAAGAAAGTAAAGCCTTGAAATGTATTTTGTATTCCCCACTTATCCCAAATACACCCACGCTAGGATCCTATGAACAAATATCAGCTGCTGTATCTTAACACAAAAAAGTGTCCTAACTAAATCTACACATATAACTACTGCGCTATATATTATATATATTATACTACAGTGCCTTGAAAAAGTCTTCATACCCCTTCAAATTTTCCACATTTTGCAACAACCAAAAACATAAATGTATTTTATTGGAATTTTATGTGATAGACCAACACAAAGTGGCACATAATTGTGAAGTGGAAGGAAAATGATAAATGGTTTTACATTTTTTTTTTACAAATAAATATGTAAAAAGTGTGGCGTGCATTTGTATTCAGCCCCCTTTACTCTGATACCCCTAACTAAAATTTTCTAGAACCAATTGCCTTCAGAAGTCACCTAATTAGTAAATATATTCCACGTGTAATTTAAACTCAGTAAAAAAACAGCTGTTCTATGAAGCCCTCAGAGGTTTGTTAGAGAACCTTAGTGAACAAACAGCATCGTGAAGGCCAAGGAACACACCACACAGGTCAGGGATAAAGTTGTGGAGAAGTTTAAAGTGGATGTAAAGGATTTAAAAAAAAATAAAAATAAACATGCTATACTTACCTGCTCTGTGCAACTAATTTGCACAGAGCAGCCCCGATCCTCTTCTTCTGGGGTGCCCAGCCAGCGCTCCTGGCTCCTACCCTTCAGGGGAAAGTGGCTTTGAGAAAGCCACTTTCCCTGGGGGAACCTATGCGGGCATGGTTTCAAGTCCTGCCGCTGGGCTCATGTATGGCACTGGTTCAGATGGGCTCAGGTACAAGCATAGGAGAGAGCCGCGGGGAACTCCAGTGACCTGTCAGCCTCTGATGATAGAGGTGTGGTTAAAGCGGAGATCCACCCAAAAATGGAACTTCCGCTTTAAGGGAAGGTGACCCCCTAACATGCCACATTTTTTTTGGGGGGAGAGTGGAAACCCTCTTTTTAGAGGGTTCCAGCTCCCACTGCTTCCAGGGGCATCGCGGAAGGGAAATCACCTCTCCCCCCTCCCTCTTGGCAATCATCTGGGACACATCACAGGTCCCAGATGATTGCCCGGCCACTCACAGCATGCAGCGCGGCTTGCACATGCGCAGTGCGTGCCTGGCTGTGAAGCCACAGCCGGGCGCCCACAGTGACAATGCCGGCACCGCAGAGAGGAGGGGGAGACGAGTGGGGCTTCGTGCCCCGCATCGCTAGACCCCGGGACAGGCAAGTGTCCGATTATTAAAAGTCAGCAGCTGCAGCATTTGTAGCTGCTGACTTTTAATTTTATTTATTTATTTATTTTTTTATTGGAACGCTTTAAGCCTCAAAAAAGTTCTGATTGGTCAGTGTCCCAGGCTATCTGACAGGTCACTGGTGTTCCCTGCGGCTCTCTCTATGCTTGGCCCGACTTCCTCCAATAGACATCCGGTAATGAAAGTTTCTGCTGTGTATATATACTGCGTGCATGTGTCCATGAGCCACGCCTCTAACGACGACCTATTGGCTGAAATGCATCAGGTGATGCCTTGAGGACACAAGCACACTATGAGCTGCGGCTATTACACTTCTTTATGCTCATTTTTGAAACTTTGTCCTGTGAGTATTTGCTCAATAAATGATCATATACCCATATGTACTTCACTATGCGCTTCCTTACATTCATTTTTGGGCGCATTTCTGCTATGTGAAAATCGAGTGGAGCATTGCTGGATCCTGTGTAGAGATCTGTCATTGAATCCCGGAGAGAGAGAGCAGTTGTGGTGTCTGCAGTGTGGGAGAGCAGTTCATACTGGAGCCCGGAGACACCTTTAGTATCTATGCTTACATGATCTGCCCTCTGGTAAGAGCATATTTTAAGTGCACTATGGTGTGATCGGCCATTGCTTTGACATTAAAGGAGTTGTAAAGTCAGAATGTTTTTTTTTTTTATCTTAATGTATTCTATGCATCAAGATAAAAAACCTTCTGTGTGTAGCAGCCTCCCCAGCACCCCCTAATACTCACCTGAGCCCCTTCTCTCTCCAGCGATGTCCACGAGTGTCTTAGCCGTCCTCCTGATTGGCTGAGAGACAGCAGCAGCGCCATTGGCTCCCACGGCTGTCAATCAAAGTCAGTTAGCCAATCAGGGGAGAGTGGGTGTGGGGCGGGGCTTTGTGTCTGAATTGACACACGGAGCTGTGACTCGGCTTGGGTGCCACCATTGCAAGCTGCTGACTGTGGGGACACTCGATAGGAGGGAGGGGTCAGGAGCAGCGAAGAGGGACCCGAGAAAAGGAGGATCAGGGCTGTTCTGTGCAAAACAATTTCACAGGGGAGGTAGGAATAACATGTTTGTTATTAAAAAAAAACAAAAAACGAGACTTTACAATCACTTTAATGAGGATTGCAGTGGGTACCGAGAACCCTTCAGAGATTGAGAATTACCTGACAACTTGGAGGAAATCAAAGATGCCTTTAAAGAAAATAAAAATAAAAATCAAGCCCCAAATAAACAGACGGCATGAAGAATAGGGATGAGCTTTGTGTTCGAGTCGAACCCATGTTCGACTCGAACATCGGCTGTTCGGTCGTTCGCCGAATTGCGAACGATATGGGCCGTTCGCGCCAAATTCGTGTGGCGCGTCACGGCCCATAATTCACTGCGGCATCGCAGTGCATTGTTTGCTGATGATTGGCCAAGCATGCACTATGACCCGCATGCTTGGCCAATCACAGCGCCGCCTGAACAGAGACCCGTAATTGGCCAAAGCCAAGGAGGCTTTGGCCAATTATGGCTCAGGGGATTTAGTACACGCCCCACACTATATAAGGCCGCCTGCACGGCGGCCCTGTGCAGTGTGTTCCGGTGTGCTTAGAGAGAGAGAGAGACAGTGTCATTTCATTTGAGTTAGCTAGATTAGGCAGGACAGTCAGTCAGTTAGCTGCACTTAAAGTGTATTGTGTATATATATGCATCCCAGGTGTTGCATATATATATATACACTGTATTCAGTTTAGCTAGATCCGTTCCTGTTATCTTCTAGACTATTTACATTTAGTGCAGTGCGTCCTGCTCACAGTGTTCAGCTAGATCCGTTCCTGTTATCTTCCTACTGACAGGCAGGCTTGTCTTGTTACAGTATATAAAGCTACCTGAAGAAAATTACTGGTGTTCTTTTGATCCTATTAGTACCACGGTCAGGCAGCTAGACTATTTACATTTAGTACAGTGCGTCCTGCTCACAGTATTCAGCTAGATCCGTTCCTGTTATCTTCTAGACTATTTACATTTAGTGCAGTGCGTCCTGCTCACAGTGTTCAGCTAGATCCGTTCCTGTTATCTTCCTACTGACAGGCAGGCTTGTCTTGTTACAGTATTAACAGCTACCTAAAGAAAATTACTGGTGTTCTTTTGATCCTATTAGTACCACGGTCAGGCAGCTAGACTATTTACATTTAGTACAGTGCGTCCTGCTCACAGTGTTCAGCTAGATCCGTTCCTGTTATCTTCCTACTGACAGGCAGGCTTGTCTTGTTACAGTATTAACAGCTACCTAAAGAAAATTACTGGTGTTCTTTTGATCCTATTAGTACCACGGTCAGGCAGCTAGACTATTTACATTTAGTACAGTGCGTCCTGCTCACAGTGTTCAGCTAGATCCGTTCCTGTTATCTTCCTACTGACAGGCAGGCTTGTCTTGTTACAGTATTAACAGCTACCTAAAGAAAATTACTGGTGTTCTTTTGATCCTATTAGTACCACGGTCAGGCAGCTAGACTATTTACAGTTAGTACAGTGCGTCCTGCTCAGAGTGTTCAGCTAGATCCGTTCCTGTTATCTTCCTACTGACAGGCAGGCTTGTCTTGTTACAGTATATAAAGCTACCTAAAGAAAATTACTGGTGTTCTTTTGATCCTATTAGTACCACGGTCAGGCAGCTAGACTATTTACAGTTAGTGCAGTGCGTCCTGCTCACAGTGTTTAGCTAAACCTACAAGTTAGTGGGGTGCGTCCACCTCACAGTGTTCAGCTAAAGCTACCTGTAGAAGGTTGGTGGTTTTCTCATACTACAGGCAAGCAGTTGATTTTGCTAGCTGCAGTATCAGTACATATATATAGCTTAGTGCAGCTACAGGCCATTAGTATGTCTGGAAGGCCAAGAAGGAGAGGCAGACAGTCACAAGCCAATAAGAGAGGGCAAGCAGGCTCTGTGTCTAGTGCTGGTCGTGGAGACGGTGCATCCTCATCAGCACGTGGCCATGGGACACGCTTGGCCTTTTTTTTCGGCAGCTGGCCGTGTTGAGCCGCAACATGCGGAAGACTTGGTCGAGTGGATGACCAAGCCGTCCTCATCCTCCTCATCCTCTCTCACCCATGCCCAGGGTGCTTTGTCTGGCAAAGCAGCGGCCTCTTCCCTCGGCTCAATGTCATCAGTGACTCCTTCCCTAGCTCCACCATGTCCTCCTGAGGAGTCCCTCAAACTGTTTGACCACAGTGTTGGGTACATGCTCCAGGAGGATGCCCAGCGTTTGGAAGGCTCTGATGATGATACTGAGCTCGATGAAGGCAGTAACATGAGCACGGACAGAGGGGGTGCCCAAGAAGGACAGCAATCTGGCAGTCATGCTCCCCCTGCTGCAGCATACTGCCAGGTTTGCTCCAGTGATGAGGAGGGAGGGGATGATGAGGTCACTGACTCAACGTGGGTGCCTGATAGGAGAGAGGAGGAGGAGGAGGAGGAGGCGGCACATCACCAACGAGGCAGGATGCCCTCCAGGGGCCAGCCCATTGACTGCATCACACCTCAAAGCTCCACATGTGCAGGGCGCTGCAGTCTCTGCGCGTTATTCAAAAAGTTCTTTGGTGTGGGCCTTTTTTGAGACGAGTGCATCAGATCGCACCGCTGCTATTTGCAACATATGTCTCAAGCGTATCTCACGTGGCCAAAACATCTCCCGCTTGGGTACCACATGCTTGACCAGACATATGTTGACCTGCCATGCAGTTCGTTGGCAAGCGTATCTAAAAGACCCACACCAAAGAACAAAGAGGATCTCTCCTTGCTCCTCATCAGCTGAGATTTCCAACCCCACTAGACCTCCAGTCCTCTCTGAGACCTGCAGTGAGAGGAATGAAGGTGTAGAATTAGGTGTGTCACAGCCAAATACTTGTGGGCAATCTGCTTTTGGTACACCGACGTCAGATTGTACCAGGCAAATTTCCCTGCCCCAGCTGCTGCACCGCCGAAAGAAGTTTGCTCCCAGCCATCCACATGCCCAGCGGTTGAATGCTAGCTTGGCAAAATTGCTAGCACTTCAACTGCTGCCTTTTCAGTTGGTAGACTCTGCCCCCTTCCGTGAGTTTGTGGAATGTGCGGTTCCTCAGTGGCAGGTACCCAAACGCCACTTTTTCTCACGGAAGGCGATTCCGGCTCTCTACCGGCATGTGGAAGGCAATGTCCATGCCTCGCTGGTGCATATTACCGCTGACTCATGGTCCAGCAGGCATGGACAGGGACGTTACCTAAGTTTCACGGTGCATTGGGTGACTCTGCTGGCAGCTGGGAAGGATGCAGGACAAGGTGCAGTAGTGTTGGAGGTTGTTCCGCCACCACGCCTCCAAAATGCTAATGATTGTGACACACCTCTCTCCTCCACCCCCTCCTCTTCTTCTTCCTCCATGGCCTCTTCCTCGGAACCAGCGGTGCTCCGTAGTCGTTCAATGGGCTACGCAAGTACGCAGGCCAAAAGATGCTATGCGGTTCTTGAGCTGGTGTGCTTGGGGGACAGGAGCCACACTGGGGCAGAGGTTCTGTCAGCTCTGCAGGGGCAGGTTCAGAGGTGGTTGATGCCACGCCAACTTAAGGCAGGAATGGTGGTTTGCGACAATGGCACCAACCTCCTCTCTGCCCTCCGACAGGGACAAATGACCCATGTGCCCTGTTTGGCTCACATCCTTAACTTGGTGGTGCAGCGATTCTTGGGCAGGTACCCGGGCTTACAGGATGTCCTGAGGCAGGCCAGGAAAGTCTGTGTGCATTTCCGCCGGTCATATAATGCCAGTGCTCGGCTGACGGACCTCCAAAAGGAGTTTAACCTGCCCAAGAACCGCCTAATCTGTGACATGCCCACCAGGTGGAACTCAACGTTGGCCATGCTGCAGCGGCTGCACGCGCAGCAGAGGGCCATCAATGAGTACCTGTGCGACTATGGCACCAGGACAGGGTCAGGGGAGCTTGGTTTTTTTTCCCCACGCCAGTGGGCCATGATCAGGGATGCATGCACTGTCCTGTCACCATTCGAGGAGGCCACGAGGATGGTGAGCAGTGACAGTGCATGCATCAGTGACACTGTCCCCCTTGTCCACCTGTTGGAGCACACGCTGCGTGGAATAATGGACAGGGCACTTGAGGCAGAACAGAGGCAGGAAGAGGAGGACTTCCTTAGCTCTCAAGGCCCCCTTTATCCAGACAGTGTTCCTGCGTGCCCGCCGATCACACAGGAAGAGGACGAGGAGGAGGAGGAGGAGGAGGAAGATTGTGTCAGTATGGAGGTGGAGCCTGGCACTCAGCATCAGCAGCAGTCTTTAAGGGATCAGTCCCAAGAAACACATGGACTTGTACGTGGCTGGGAGGAGGTGGCTGCGGACGTTGTCGTCCTTAGTGACCCAGAGGACTCCGGACCGAATGCCTCAGCAAACCTACGCTGCATGGCCTCCCTGATCCTGCAAAGCCTGCGTAAGGACCCTCGTATTCGTGGTATCAAGGAGAAGGACCAATACTGGCTGGCAACCCTCCTTGATCCACGTTACAAGGGTAAGGTTGCGGACCTTATCTTGCCATCGCAGAGGGAGCAGAGGATGAAACATCTTCGGGAGGCCTTGCAGAAAGGTCTGTGCAACGCGTTCCCAGAGACTGGGAGGTTACAAACTCCTGTTTCTGGACAATGTGTTGCTGAGGCTTCGGTCAGTCAAAGAAGGAGCGGTGGAGAAGGTGGCCGTCTGACCGATGCGTTCAGACAATTTTTTGGTCCGCAACCCCAAGGTATGATCGGTTCCAGCAACCATCGCCAGCGTCTGTTTTACATGGTGCAGGAATACCTAGGGGCAAGATCTGACTTGGACACCTTTCCCACCGAAAATCCTCTGGGTTACTGGGTCTTGAGGATGGATCACTGGCCAGAGCTTGCACAGTATGCAATTGAGCTACTGGCCTGTCCTGCATCCAGCGTTCTTTCGGTACGCACATTCAGTGCTGCTGGAGGCGTGGTAACCGATCACAGGGTGCGTCTATCCACCGACTCGGTCGATCGACTGACCTTCATAAAAATGAATCAGTCTTGGATCACCACCAGCTACCAAGCACCTGATGCTGATGTAACCGAATAATTTTTTTTGAAATCTCAGATCCCTTCAAAGACTGCCTATGCTGATGCTGAGTGACTATCCCTGAGTAATTATCCTCTTCCTCCACAATCATCACGCTGATAGCTTGTAAGAACATTTTTGGTTCTGGGCACCAGCACCAGTGCCTAAGGCCCAATTTTTCTGCCCCTGTCTAACAGGGGCGTGTAATTACAATTTTTGATGCAATACTTTGCAGCAGGGCTTGTTCCTGCATTCCAACTAGAGTGTCTGTGAGGGGTTGCAGTGTTGTGGCACCAGCACCAGTGCCTAAGGCCCAATTTTTCAGCCCTTGTTTAACAGGGGCGTGTAATTACAATTTTTGATGCAATACTTTGCAGCAGGGCTCGTTCCTGCGTTCCAACTAGAGTGTCTGTGAGGGGTTGCAGTGTTGTGGCACCAGCACCAGTGCCTAAGGCCCAATTTTTCAGCCCTTGTTTAACAGGGGCGTGTAATTACAATTTTTGATGCAATACTTTGCAGCAGGGCTCGTTCCTGCGTTCCAACTAGAGTGTCTGTGAGGGGTTGCAGTGTTGTGGCACCAGCACCAGTGCCTAAGGCCTAATTTTTCAGCTCCTGTTCAACAGGGGCATGTAATTACAATTCTTGATCTAATATTTCACAGCAGGGCCCTGTGGGGGCTTACAGTGTTGTGGCCACAGCAACACCTAAGGCCCAAATTTCTGCTGAGTATATAGGGCAGGACCCTACTTTCAAACATCTAACTTACAAACGACTCCTACTTGCAAATGGAAGGAGACAACAGGAAGTGAGATGAAATCTACCCCTAGGAAGGGAAATTCTCTCCTGTAAGAGTTAATATGGGAAAAAAATTTCTCCTTTCCACTGATGCTTTCCAATCCTTGTTCCACCAAAAAACCCACATTTTCAAAAAACATTTTTCATTGGGACAAAAATTGAGGTGAAATCTTCTGAAGAGGAGGAAAGACAGCAAAACAAATGTCACAGGGGTGATAACCCTTCCCTATGTTTTCAAAAAAGCTTAAAAAAGATTTTTTGGCTGGAGCTAAACACGTTAAAAATGTACCCGTTCAAAATTACAAAGAGATTCTACTTAACAACAAACCTACAGTCCCTGTCTTGTTTGCACCGCCTGTATACTGCTGTTCAGAGTATATAGGGCCTGGTGGCCCCACACCTTTCCTTATTTTAAATTGGGTGCGGGGTTCCCCTTAATATCCATACAAGACCCAAAGGGCCTGGTAATGGACTGGGGGGTACCCATGCCGTTTGTCTCACCGATTTTCATCCATTTTGCCATGACCCGACATTACATTAAACCCGCAAGCAGTTTTAAATGAGATTTTTTCCTTTAAAAATGACATTTGGTGCAGGGACTGTTCTAAACACGGGAAACACGCGTCACTTTACAGGCATACTATAGACACCCCCCAGGTACGATATTTAAAGGAATATTTCACTTTTTTTTTTTTACTTTAAGCATCATTAAAATCACTGCTCCCGAAAAAACTGACGTTTTTAAAAGTTTTTTTTGCATTGATACATGTCCCCTGGGGTAGGACCCGGGTCCCCAAACCCTTTTTAGGACAATACCATGCAAATTAGCCTTTAAAATGAGCACTTTTGATTTCGAACGTTCGAGTCCCATAGACGTCAATGGGGTTCTAACGTTCGTGCGAACTTTCGGTCCGTTCGCAGGTTCTGGTGCGAACCGAACCGGGGGGTGTTCGGCTCATCCCTAATGAAGAACACATAGTGTGTCACAGTAGTGTCCTCTGCCCCCCTCACATCACTCCCCCCACAGACGTGTCCTCCACCACCCCACAGTATTGTCCTCTGTCCCCCTTCACATCATCCCCCCCCCTACAGTAATGTACACAGCCCTCTGTCCTCTCCCCTACACACACAGTAGTGTTAACTGCCCCCTTCATATCACCCCCTCCCCCACTGTATTGTCCTCCGCCCCCCCTTCCCTCAGTAGTGTCCTCTGTTCCCCTTCACATGATCTCCCCCCTACCACACAGTAATGTACTCAGCCCCCCTCAGTATTGTCCTCTGCCCCACCCCCCACACACAGTGGTTCCCTCTGCCCCCTTCACATCCCCCCTCCCCGACTGTTCCCCTTCACATCACCCCCCCACCACACAGTAATGTACTCAGCCCCTATAGTAGTGTCCTCTACCCCTCTGCCCCCCCCCACACACAGTAGTTCCCACTGTTCCCCTTCACATCACCCCCCAGCACACAGTAATGAACTCAGCCCCCCACAGTAGTGTCCTCTGCCCTCCTCACATCAAAAACAGTCAGCCAATAATTAGTGGTATCGACTCAGTCACTTAAAAAATTGGAAAATACATAGATTTTTTCCTCCAGCCATCCGTATCAAAGATGCCGTCTTATCTAAAAGATACCAGAGATGTCATTAAAACACTTTCTAATATTTGCTATTCTGGTGATCTCATTATGGCAACTGCGGATGTTACATCCCTCTACACCTGTATCCCACACCGTCAGGGCATAGATGCGTTTAAATGTTTTCTCAACAGGGATGTCTCCCTCGCTTCACCCCAGGTGGACTATATTATCGAACTAATTGAGTTTGCAACGCAGCACAATTACTTTTGGTTTGATGGTAGATTCTACCGTCAACTTAAGGGGGTCGCGATGGGAGCTAAGTTCGCTCCTAGTCTGGCCAATTTATTTATGGCTAAGTGGGAGGAGGATGTCGTCTATGCCATGAGTAACCCACACCTCCTGTTGTGGGCTCGGTACATAGACGACATCCTCCTATGGACTGGTAGTCCAGATGATTTAGTCGATTTTATGGCGACCCTTAATAATAACAGGAATATTGTTTTGTCATTTGAATCAAGTACTACCTCTGTCCACTTTTTGGACTTGGTGATTGAAAGAAAAGATAACCAATTTACATGCAGTACCAAATTTAAATCTACCGATCTGAATGGGTACATACCCACCGATAGTTGTCATTACGCGCCTTGGATCAGGTCAATTCCTAAAAGTCAGTTCCTGCGATTACGTAGGAACTGTACTGACCTTAACACCTTCAAGATCCAAGCTGCGACTCTTAAGGATAGGTTTCTGGAGAAGGGTTGCAACCCCTCCAATTTAGATAAGGAGATTAATAATGCTTGCCTTATTGATCGCCAATCACTACTAGAGGATAAACCTCGACAAACAAATGAGGACTTCAAATGGTCTTTTCTGACGTCCATTTCCACCCAACATAAACACGTCAAAAGAATTTTCGAACACCATTGGGATGTCCTTAAAACTGATAAGGTTTTGGGCCCTTTGTTACCCAGAACCCCCAAGGTGGTCTTTAAAGGCGTTCCATCTCTCCGAAAGAAGTTGGCTCCTAATGTCATCAACCCCCCGAGTAAACCTTCCTTTTTTCATAATTTGATTGGGTTCTACCCCTGTAAAAAATGCTTGGTTTGCCAGTACAACACCAGTGGCAGGAGAGCTAGCCACAGTTTCTCTTCTACTGCGACTGGCCGTTCCTACAAGATTAAACAATTTTGTACTTGCGCAACTACAGGGGTAGTTTATCTCCTGACTTGCCCTTGTGGTAAGAAGTACGTGGGGCGGACTATCAGATCTTTCACAACATGAGTATCCGAACACATTAACCTTATTAAAGCAGGTAGCACCAAACATACCGTGCCTCGACACTATAGGGAATTCCATGACTGGAATCCCGAGGGCACTGAATTTCTTATTATCGACAAGTATGTTGCCCCCTGGCGGGGTGGTTCGACCCTCAGGGGCGTCTCCCGTCTGAAGACTTATTGGATTTACGAATTGGGGTCCCATTTTCCGCAGGGCATCAATGTGGAGTGGGACATCAATTCTTTCATCAACCAAGCATAGTCATCCATCCCATGGTCTCTTCTTCTTTTGAGAAAATGTTTTATTCAAAAAATATTTTTTTTGAAGAAATATTTTTTTAATAAATTATTTTTCAATTTTATTTCTTATCTTTATTATTAGTACCAATACTTAATCTGGACCCTCATATAAACATAAATTTAGTTTAGAATCCTGTATTTATTATGTAATCATGTATTATTATCATTCTAGTACATATATAGTTTGTGTATTGAACATTATAAAAGGATGCCCTCTCATGTTGTGATCCTGTCATGTCTGCTTTATTGTTCAATGTGGTATGTGATGTCCCTCACTGGCAGTGTCAGTTTAACTTTTATATAACATCTCTAATTATTGTTCGGCCAAGAATAATGCTCTGATTGCTATAAGTAGTCTTTCTACCCATTTCACGTTGTTTTGACAACATCCAAATACTATCTTCATTGAAGTCCACTCCTGCTGACACTTGTAATGTGGTGTCACAATATCACGCCCTTTCCCGGCCCCCTCCAGCCTATCACCGCTCCGCTCTCCAGGCTGTGGGATAGAGGCTTGGCTTTCCGAGTGGAGCGCACCGGCGCCGCATCAGTATGGTGGATGACGTCATTGCGCACACTCGGATTACGACGCCGGACCCATTGGGTGGAGCGTGACGGTTCTTCGACAAATGGGACCTGGCTGTATTGAAAGAGAGGCTTGGTGCGCACTCGGTCTAGTTTCGAACTAGCCGACCAAGCGGCCATTCTAATTTTTAGTAGTTTATTTAAACTTTATATTTGCTAGTCATAGCGGTTTAACACCGCTCATTGCCCCTTATATATTTTATATATTCTTACAGTTTAACACCATATTCCAACAACCAGGAAGTGACACCAATTGCGCCACTTCCGGTATTGTGACACTCCCAGTGGGGGTCATTTTCTGTTTAAATAGCGGTGAGGTGGGGGGGCTCCACACCCCAGATGAAGGCTTAGTAGCCGAAACATGTCGGGTGGACCCCTCACGATTATCGCAATTGATTCTATATGAGCTGGTTTTGATCTCCTACCATGTGAGTGTTTTTTTACTATTTTAATAAATTGATGTTTTTTAAACGTTATCATGCCATGTGAGCTTCTTTTCTCGCATGATATTTGAAACATCTATTGGGCCTGTTGGACTGTCTTTGGGACGTTTGAAGCTGTGGTGAGACCCCTCACCCCGTTTTGGAAGCCGAGGATAATCTGATGATTCATCTCGCCAGACCTGGTGGTCATCAAGCTTTCTTTGACTTGTAAGACGTAAGTCTTTTTCAAGTCACCTGATTCTGGTAAACCTCCTTTGAAGCTTTGGTGATGGTTTTGCTACCTATTTAGACCTCCCACCCATCTGTGACCTATTTATCCGTTTGCCAGAAGTGAACAATTTCGTTCTTGAAGAAGCCCCGGGAATTTTTATTTTTGTTTTTACTCATTTTCTCAGGGTTTTTTTTAGCACATAACCCTTACAGACTTTTGGTGGTGGTCCTTTTTTTCATTAGTCACTACCATTATAATTATCAATCTTCTATGGACTATATTATTTGATTTGTCACTATTGTATGGTTTTCTAGACCCATTATCTATTTTTACACCACAAATTTATATTCCTTACTGTAACCACTTTTAAGTGATAATTTGTATCACCTAATGTTGTTTCAATACCTGTTTTTTCCGTAAAGGACATATCGATTCACTATTTATGTATGTTATACTCAGAATTTGTATATACACATAGCGCTACACTATTCTTTTACTGTTTTTACTTTTGCCTTTGTCTAGAGGTGTGCCAGCTGCTAATTGTATATTTTTCCCTTTCAACATTGTTTGGCACAGCGCTGTACTTATTCCCATATTGTGTTCTCCTCACATCAAACCCTCACCAGTGTATTGTGTTCTGCTCCTCCATAGCGGTGGCCCCTGCTTTCCTTTACGTCATTCTCCACCCCCCCCCCCCACTGTAGTGTCCTCTGCCCCCCCCAAAGCTGTGTCCTCTGCCCCTTTACATCCCCCCTCCCCATAGCTGTGTCCTCTGCCCCTTCACATCTCCCCTCCCCCATAGCTGTGTTCTCTGCCCCTTCACATCCCCCCTCCCCCATAGCAGTGTCCTCTGCCCCTTTACATCTCCCCTCCCCCATAGCAGTGTCCTCTGCCCCTTTACATCTCCCCTCCCCCATAGCAGTGTCCTCTGCCCCTTCACATCTCCCCTCCCCCATAGCTGTGTCCTCTGCCCCTTCACATCCCCCCTCCCCCATAGCAGTGTCCTCTGCCTCTTCACATCCCCCCTCCCCCATAGCAGTGTCCTCTGGCCCTTTACATCTCCCCTCCCCCATAGCAGTGTCCTCTGCCCCTTTACATCACCCCTCCCCCATAGCAGTGTCCTCTGCCCCTTTACATCACATCTCCCCCATAGCAGTGTCCTCTGCCCCTTTACATCCCCCCTCCCCCATAGCAGTATCCTCTGCCCCTTCACATCCCCCCTCCCCCATAGCAGTGTCCTCTGCTTTCCTTCACGTCATTCTCCACCCCCCCCCCACTGTAGTGTCCTCTGCCCCCCCCAAAGCTGTGTCCTCTGTCCCTTTACATCCCCCCTCCCCCATAGCAGTGTCCTCTGCCCGTTAACATCCCCCCTCCCCATAGCAGTGTCCTCTGCCTCTTCACATCTTACCTCCCCCATTGCAGTGTCCTCTGCCCCTTTACATCCCCCCTCCCCCATAGCAGTATCCTCTGCCCCTTCACACCCCCCCTCCCCCATAGCAGTGTCCTCTGCTTTCCTTCACGTCATTCTCCACCCCCCCACTGTAGTGTCCTCTGCCCCCCCCCCCAAAGCTGTGTCCTCTGTCCCTTTACATCCCCCTCCCCCATAGCAGTGTCCTCTGCCCCTTTACATCCCCCCTCCCCCATAGCAGTGTCCTCTGCTTTCCTTCACGTCATTCTCCACCCCCCCACTGTAGTGTCCTCTGCCCCCCCCCCCCAAAGCTGTGTCCTCTGTCCCTTTACATCCCCCTCCCCCATAGCAGTGTCCTCTGCCCCTTTACATCCCCCCTCCCCCATAGCAGTGTCCTCTGCCCCTTCACATCCCCCCTCCCCCATAGCAGTGTCCTCTGCTTTCCTTCACGTCATTCTCCACCCCCCCCCACTGTAGTGTCCTCTGCCCCCCCCCAAAGCTGTATCCTCTGCCCCTTCACATCCCCCCTCCCCCATAGCAGTGTCCTCTGCCCCTTCACATCCCCCCTCCCCAATAGCAGTGTCCTCTGCCCCTTCACATCCCCCTCCCCCATAGCAGTGTCCTCTATCTCCCCCAGTGGTGTCCTCTATCCCCCCCAGTAGTGTCCTCTATCCCCCCCCAGTAGTGTCCTCTACCACCCCCAGTAGTGTCCTCTACCCCCCCCCCCAGTAGTGTCCTCTATCCCCCCCCCCCAGTAGTGTCCTCTATCCCCCCTAGTAGTGTCCTCTATCCCCCCTAGTAGTGTCCTCTATCCCCCCTAGTAGTGTCCTCTATCCCCCCTAGTAGTGTCCTCTATCCCCCCCCCCAGTAGTGTCCTCTATCCCCCCTAGTAGTGTCCTCTATCCCCCAGTAGTGTCCTTTGCCTCTTTCACAATTACACCACACTGTATAGGGAGCACTCTCCTACCTGACAGCGTGTGCACAGCAGAAAGGAGAGCTGGAGGGAGCACAGTACTTAGGGTTGCCACCTGTCCAGGATTCACCCGGACAGTTTGGGTTTGGAATCATATGTCCGGGTTTCAAACTGCCTGAAACCCGGACACATTATTCAGACGACTATGGCTTCCCAGCAGTGTTGCTGGCTGCAGTTGTCTAAGCTGAGAGTGTCTGTTACACTCTCTATCACACTGCCCAAAGCCAGAACTAACAATCCCCCCCAAACACACAAACACAGACAGGCGAGGAGAGAGGGCTCGATCTGCTCCTCTCCGTCCCGCCCTTACCCCTCTGTGTCTTCCCACACTCCAATCCCCAGCACTGTGCCTCACAAAAGGAAAGCAGGGGCCGGAAATTTGAAGTCCAGACATACACCTGGATGAGAGGTGCTGACTGCCAAGGGGTGAGTGAGCTCGCCATCCTTCTCTCTCCTGCCTCTGAGTGAGTACACCAAGGTAAATCAGGGTTCTCAGAGCACCCCTTATATCAGAGTTCCCCTTTACACCAGAAGCCACAGTGTTCCCCCTTACATCAGAGTCCTCTCCGTACATCAGAGTTCTCAGGGTTCCCAGAGCATCCTTTATGTTAGAGTCCCCAGAGTTCTTCCTTACATCAGAGTCTGCAGAGTCTCCAATTACAGTGTAAGGGAACTATTCTAGTTCAGATGTAAAAGGGGAACTCTGTGGACTCTGATGTAATAGGGGAACACTTGTGATTAACTTCATATGATTAGAAATGTTATTTAATTGCTAAATATATGTATAGTTTTTACATTTATACTATAAAAAAAATTGCTGTGAGCCGCTAATGTGTTTGGGTTTGACTTGAAGAAAAGGTGGCAACACTAAAAGTACTGGAGGGAGGGCAGAGCGGGAGCTGCCACAGTTAACTTTTCATATTAACAAGCTGGTGATTAGTTGCTAGGACCACACAGTGTCCTAGCAACCAATCACCTTCTGGTTAACTTTAAGCTCAACTGAGGCAGCTTCTGCTCCTGCCCTTCTCAGTACTGTGCTTCCGCTTGTTCTCTGATCTGCAGTGAAGATGAGAGCGGTGGAGGCAGCGCAGGCAATGCTCGCAATCTACCCACCGTCTGCACGCGGACGACAAGTAGAGTTGCAGTTGACCCCAACCCTAAATGTTGGAAGCATTCAGATGGATAGAAAGGAGCAAAGAGAGCAGGATTTTTCCTAATGGTGCAGTGGCAGAGCTTTGGATGTAAACCTATAGTACTACGTCATATTTCATGTTTCAGGGTGTAGTATAAGCTTGTAAGTACTTTATGTGGTCATTATTATTGATTTTTATAGAATTACTAAAAGCTGTCACATCTCTTACCTTTGTCTTTTATAGAAAATTCCTTGTATTCCTCCTCATCCATGGACTCGTGCCTCCAGGAGACTCGTACTCTGAAATCTGGACTCTGTAAAAGATCCTCGGAAACCCGACATTCACTCACAACACTGAGAGTTTTATTTAGATTAGGTGTATATTTCTCCTGGGATTGGCAGCGTTGTTTCAGCTTCTCTACTGACCAGTAATTCCACTCAATCTGGATGTGTTTGGGATAGATGTTCTCCAGTATATGACAGAACGTCACTTTCCCGGTGCCCAGAGATGGTTTTAGTGATTTCCTGTTTTTTGGTTTAGCTGCAAGAACAATATATTTGTGTAAGGGTTTTAAAGGTTTTCATTTTGTACAATGTTCCTAGATTGTAACCTCTAATGAGCAGAGCCCTCTGATCCCTCCTGTATTGATTTGTATTGTAATTGAACTATCTGCCCGAATGTTGTAAAGCGCTGCGTAAACTGTTGGCGCTATATAAATCCTGTATAATAATAATAATAATAATAATATTATACAAATGTTTCTGCTTTGTACATTTCTTCTGTACTCACCCTGCACCAGTAGAGGTCCTGATCTTCTCTCTATGGGTCTCTCCAGGCTGGGATGGGACACTCTACACATGATCTCCGATTCTCCATCCCTCACATTTGGTGTGAAGAGCAGTCTGGCTGTACAGGAATAGGTGAGATCGGACTGTCTCTGGGACTGGATGTCTGGGATCTGGTACTTCCTATCGTGTGATAGAGGAACATATTCCTGGGCTCCTTTCTCCTTCCTGTACCAACTCACAGTCACATCATCAGGGTAGTATCCGGAGATGTTGTATTGTAGAGTGTTCTGTCGCTCTGTTAGTATATGGGGTATGGGGACCTCCTCAATCACCGGGCACCAGGACAGACCTTTATAAATTGAAGTGAGATTAAAAATATTAAAATGTTTAATTTTATTTAATAAAATGCTTTATAAAGAGACAACTCCACCTGCCCACTACCTGCTGCAATGTAGCTTTGTAGAATTACTATATATAGTAGACAATGGCAATCAGGAGAGCAGATGGGAATGTGAAGTGTTGGAAGTTGAAATATCTGAACAAATCATTTCTGGTGTCAAAAATGTAAACAAAAAAAATCCATGAAACAAAACCTGATAATAAGACATTTCAGATCATTAATAATTGCAGCCAATCAGAACATGTCTATTAAATGGTTAGCCAGTCAGGATCATAGAGTTGTTAGAGTGTTATTTCTTTCATAGGTATGTTGCTTTATTTACCATGAAAAGCATTCTCGTTATCAGGATCTATGGAGATTTTTGAACAGTTGTTGGGCAGCTTGGATATGAAAATTGAAGAGTTATAATATCTTTGTGAAATAAATTGCCTCAGGAACTAGTTCTGGCCAGCTCAGGAGAATGCTTTAACCTCTCTGGCTTTATGATTATGTCAGATTTTTGCGTCTCAAAGTGGTACAATTGTTTTGCATAGAAATTTGGCTTTTTATATTGTAGGCCTGTAATTCTTAGCAATGACACACTTAAATCTGTCCAAACAAGAGTCTAGTAGATATCCCGGGTATGATAAAGTCTGAAACATAAAATCATAAATTATAATATAATAAATAATTAAATTTATATATATATATATATATATATATATATATATATATATATATATATATATATATATAAATGAATTTCCCCACAATTCACTATCTCTCAATTCTCAAGTGATTCTAATTTACTATCGCTTATTTCTAGCTGGTCTAAAACCACTTTTGACGTAAAGGGAAATTTTTTTGGTTGCTATGTAGGGTTGGCACCTGTACGGTTTTCTCCCGGACAGTCTGGTTTTTGAATGATGTGTTCGGGTTTACTTCTGCCCCAGACCTGGACACATCATCACACAGACTGCACCGAGAGTAATATGTCTCCCCTCTCCCTGACAGCAGCTTGGTTCAGCAGAGCAGAGCAGAGTATCAGTGTATGAAAGCTCCTCCCCTCCTCCTCCTTCTCCCTTCTGTACACACACGAGGAGGAGGGGAGCAGCGATGTGCTGATATGAGGTCTGTAGAAAATGAGGAGGGAGGGGGAGAGAGCGGCTGAAAAGGAGGACAAGGTAGAAAACAGGAGTGATCGAGGGGTTAGGAGGATATGTGCTGGGGGGGCTTTGGCAGGGGGAAGACAATGCTAGAAGTGTCGATTGGATTTGAAATCTGACGACCCCTCCTAGCACTATCTCTCTCCCCTCCCAAAGGACCCCTCCAGCACATGTCCTACCCCCCCCTGCACTGGCCCTCTTCTCTCACAAAGCGCCCCCCAGGACATATCTGACCCCCCCAAGCACCCCCAGCACATATGGGCTCAGGCTGCGTATGATGGGCACAGAGGCTGTATGATGGGCACAGAGGCTGCATATGATGGGCACAGAGGCTGTATGATGGGCACAGAGGCTGCATATGATGGGCACAGAGGCTGCATATGATGGGCACAGAGGCTGCATATGATGGGCACAGAGGCTGCATATGATGGGCACAGAGGCTGTATGATGGGCACAGAGGCTGTATGATGGGCACAATGGCTGCTTATAATGGGCACAGAGGCTGCATATGATGGGCACAGAGGCTGCATATGATGGGCACAGAGGCTGCATATGATGGGCACAGAGGCTGCATTTGTTGGGGCACAGTGGCTGAATTTTATTGGGCACAGTGAGGCTGCAATGGATGTTTTTTTTCAGAATTTTTCAGTTTGTTTGTGCCCCCCCCCCAAAAAAAATTTTGGGCACCAGCCGCCACTGCCCCAGGACATATCTGACCCCTGCATTCTGTGCAGAACACTCACAATTTAGCCACACGCACTGTTTGCTGCGGCGAGCTATGAGCCACATTACTACTCTCTTTCAGGCCACCAAAAGTGTCCCAGGTCTTTTACAATTTTATAATGTATACCAGCAGTGGCGGAATTATAGGGCTCGCAACAGTCGCAAGTGCGACTGGGCCCTGTAGTTCTCCGCCACTTCAGGGGGCCCATCAGCCGCCCGCCCGCTGTGTGAGGGGTCCGCCCGCCCGCCATGTGGGGGGCCCACCCGCCCGCCGCGTGAGGGGCCAAACTGACTGTCCGGTCGGAGGTGTGTGTGTGTGTCCATCCATCATGTTTTTCACTGTGTTGGGAGGGAGGGGGGCTTTCACCCGCCAAGCCTGCACGAGGAGAGCTGAGGCCTGAGGGACTGTGTGGGCTCCGCCCCCGCCTATCCAGAAAGAGAGACTGGAAGGGAGGCGGGGCGGATAATGAAGCACCCCAATTCACTGAAGGCAGGGGAGGAGCTCTGCCCTCTGCTTCTGCGCAGTGTGCAGTACCTACGGCGGCATGTGACCTGTCCTGAGGCTAGCAAAGCATCCTGGGCTGGAGGAGCAGGCACGCCGATTCTGAAAGATTCTTTCTGACTTTGTTCTGAGGAGGGGGAATCAATCAATTGATTGGCGGTAAGTCCCCATTTTGCACTCCAATCGATCGATCCCAACCTCCACCACCTCTGCGGCTCTGCCTCTTACTGATCCCATCCCCCCACCACCACCACTGATCTCATCCCTATCCCCCCCACCCCCCATCACCTCTACAACAGAGGAGATGGGGGCTGGGGGGATAGGGATGAGATCAGTGGTGGTGGTGGGAGGATGGGATCAGTAAGAGGTCCCCCTCCAGTACCACCACCCCCCTCCAGTGCCACCACCACCCTCCTACAGTGCCACCACCACCCCCCTACAGTGCCACCACCACACGGCGGGCGGGCGGCTGATGGGCCCCCTGAAGTGGCGGAGAACTACAGGGTCCAGTCGTACTTGCGATTGTTGCGACCCCTATAATTCCGCCAATGACCACCCCCTCCAGTGCCACCACCACCCCCTTCAGTGCATCCACCACCCCCTTTAGGCTGCACCGGTGACACAGGCTGCACTGGGGACATAGGTGGCACTGGTGGACACGGGCCGGCTGCATTAAGGACACCGGCTGCACTGGGGACACCGGCTGCACTGGGGACACAGGTGGACATGGGCAGGCTGCACTGGGGACACTGGCTGCACTGGGGACACTGGCTGCACTGGGGACACTGGCTGACACGGGCAGGCTGCATTGGTGACACTAGCTGCACTGGGGACACAGGTGGACATGGGCAGGCTGCATTGGTGACACTGGCTGCACTGGGGACACTGGTTGCACTGGGGACACAGGTGGACACGGGCAGGCTGCATTGGTGACACTGGCTGCATTGGTGACACAGACTGCACTGGTGACACAGGTGGACACGGGCAGGCTGCATTGGTGACACTGGCTGCACTGGGGACACTGGCTGCACTGGGGACACGGGCAGGCTGCAATGGGGACACTGGCTGCACTGGGGACACTGGCTGCACTGGGGACACAGGTGGACACGGGCAGGCTGCACTGGGGACACAGGCTGCACTGGGGACACAGGTGGACACGGGCAGGTTGCATTGGTGACACTGGCTGCATTGGTGACACTGGCTGCACTCGGGACACAGGTGGACACGGGCAGGCTGCATTGGTGACACTGGCTGCATTGGTGACACTGGCTGGCTGCACTGCGGACACGGGCAGGCTGCACTGGGGACACGGGCAGGCTGCACTGGGGACACGGGCAGGCTGCACTGGGGACACTGGCTGGCTGCACTGGGGACACTGGCTGGCTGCACTGGGGACACTGGCTGGCTGCACTGGGGACACGGGCTGGCTGCACTGGGGACACGGGCTGGCTGCACTGGGGACACGGGCTGGCTGCACTGGGGACACGGGCTGGCTGCATTGGGGACACGGGCTGGCTGCACTGGGGACACTGGCTGCACTGGGGACACTGGCTGCACGGGTGGACACTGGCTGCACTGGTGGACACTGGCTGCACTGGTGGACACTGGCTGCACTGGGGACACTGGCTGCACTGGTGGACACTGGCTGCACTGGGGACACTGGCTGCACCGGCTGCACTGGGGGACACGGGCAGGCTGCATAGGTGACACTGGCTGCACTGGGGACACTGCCTGCACTGGGGACACTGGTGGACACGGGCAGGCTGCATTGGTGACACTGGCTGCACTGGGGACACTGGCTGCACTGATGGACACGGGCAGGCTGCATAGGTGACACTGGCTGCATAGGTGACACTGGCTGCACTGGGGACACTGGCTGCACTGGGGACACAGGTGGACACGGGCAGGCTGCATTGGTGACACTGGCTGCACTGGGGACACTGGCTGCACTGGTGGGGACACTGGCTGCACTGGGGACACTGGCTGCACTGGGGTCACTGGCTGCACTGGGGACACTGGCAGGCTACATTTTTGGGCACGGATAAAGTTGTTAATATTTATTTTCATAACTTAATTCTGCATAAAACATTTAAGTGTAATTTCATGAGATAAGTTATGAGGGCGTGTTTGGGGGTGGAGCAACAGATGGCAAGTAACCCTTGAGGCCTGGCTAGTAGCTCAGGATTTGAAATTTTGAGCCCTGTGTATACAAATGTTTTGCTTTTAATTTCCATTTTAAACTGAATGGGTAGTTTTACAAGGTGATCGTTTACATATACTCAAGTAACCAACTGCAAAATTTCTGTCTAGAATTCCTGGAAGGTCAGCTACAACTTCGCCTTTCTGGTGGTCTTCCAAACAACGTGGGAGGTTAAGGTGGACCCTCACAAGCCGCTCGAAGACTTGCAACGGGCAGCTTTGCAGGTATGATGAGCCAATATCTGTACCAGATTCATATGTCGATGTCATAGACTCCCATTGATTCCTCCATCAACAAACACAAACAGCGCTGACAGGGGAATCTGTCCTGCCAAGCAATTGTCTTCTCTCAGCTGGGGGGGTGGGGGGGGGAGTAGGGGCAGGCAGGCAGGAGAAGACAGTGATTATTGCTAAAGGCTATAGCAGCCGTTAGCGATAATTAGGAGAGAATTCGGCAGGCTGGTTGTACCCAAGTTGATCGATCGATCAACTTGGTACATTTGGGCTGCCCATTCGAATCTTGTCCAGTCCCTGCTGAACCGGCCAGGATTTAAATGGTCTATGGCCTGCCTAAGACTAAAGCCCCGTAAACACGATTAGAAAATCGTAAGAAAAAATCCACTTTCCAACTTCTAAATCGGTAGAGTTGTCGTTCAGAAATGCAATACAAATACATTACAATACATGACATCACTTCTGAAGTCTTATTCTGTCAAACGAGAATTTTCGTACATTTAGTAAACTCTTCATTTTTGATATGAGATTAGCATGCAAAAAAAAAAATAGAAGATCATTTGTCCCACAATCTCATCATGTGTACCAGGCATAACTGTGGTTCCTGATATATGCATTAACTACCTGGCATCCGCGCTATAGCCGAATGACGGCTACAGCGCGGACCTACATTCCCGGGAGGCCGTCATATGACGGCTTTCCCTGTGCACGCTCCCTGCGTGCTCCCTGTGCGCGCCCTGCAGGGCGCGCGCCGGGCGCGTTGTGATCACCGAGTCAATGAGACTCGGCTGATCACCGATCTGTGTAAGGGGCCGGTCCCGGCCCCTTACCATGTTATCAGCTGTCAGCCAATGACAGCTGATCACATGATGTAAACAAAAGATCGGTAATCGTTTTTTTTTTTACTCACGCTGACAGCGCGAGTAGAAAAAAAAGCCGATCACCGGATCGGATGTGAGGGACATCGGTCCCCAAGTGGAAGAGGCACATCTGCCTCATCAGTGCCCAATAAAAGTGCCACCTAATAGTGCCCACAGTGCCACCTAATAGTGCCCACAAGTGCCACCTATCAATGCCCACAAGTACCACCTATCAATGCCCACCTGTAGTGCCAATCAGTGCCACCTGCCAGTGCTGCCCATCACTGCCACCCATCAGTGCCCATCACTGCCACCCATCAGTGCCCATCACTGCCGCCTATCAGTGCCCATCACTGTCGCCTCATCAGCGTACATCAATGAAGGAGAAAAATGACCCGTTTAAAATTTTTTATAACAAAATATAAAAAAATAAACTTTTTTTTTTTTTTTTTAAATTCAGTTTTTTACATTTTTTTAATAAAAAGTAAAAACCGCAGAGGTGATCAAATGCCACCAAAAGAAAGCTCTATTTGTGGTGAAAAAAATGATAAAAATTTCATTTGGGTACAGTGTTGTATGACCGCACAATTGTCATTCAAAGTGCGTCAGCGCCGAAAGCTGAAAATCGGTCTGGATAGGAGGGGGGTTTAAGTGCCCAGTAAGCAAGTGGTTAAATATGACGCCATCTCTCAGCTAATAAGAGCCCTTTCACATGAGCGGTCTGATTGGGTCCGCCTGTCGGGTTTTCATTTAGACCCCATTGGACCCTCCATTCTCCTCTATTAAGTTGTGGGTGTAAATGGACTTGTGACCGTTTACAGCCACCTACCTCCAATACGATCAACCAAAAACAAACAGAAGGGGATCCGTTCCCCTCTGCTTGGGTGGACTGGATTGGAGGGCAGTTGGGTGTAAACAGACAGGTGGTTGTGCTTTTACATGTTTCTATTTCCTCCGCAAAGTGCTGCTTTGATGATATATGTACATATATGAATTTATTAAATGACCAATCAATTATTCTAGATCATCATGTGGTGCCAATTTGTGATATATAATTATGTATCCTGCATGTTCATGCTACATGCGCACATATATGTGTGTGTGTGAATAAAGATGAAATGATATATTTTTTTATGTGCTTTTTATTACTGTTACGCATTTTTACACTCTTCTATGTTCAATAAATATGTACTTCTATTAATTTACCTCCACAATGTCATTAGCCTCATTTAAAGTCCCAACTTTCCTTCTTTATTTACATGTGATCCTGGAAGGAACATTCTCCCTCAACTTTTTTCCACACTTGTATCAGCATTTGTCCTAGGTACCACAGGATGTATATGTGTATATGTGTACTAGCACATTATGAAATACTCACCTTGGAACTAAGCCCTCCGGCGCTGTAATGTCACCGCTGAGAGGGCTGACATGTTCTCCAAGTCTTTTTTCCGCATTTGTGTGCTCCGTGTATCTGATTGGCCGGTGCCACGATGACGTCACTCCTGTGCATGTGTGCAGGAGACCTCAGTTCTGGTACGAAGCTCTGAAGTTCCGGCAAGGTATGCCAGACCTTCAGAGCGCATGCACCAGTGATGTCACTGGCTGCATGCAGGGTGAATATCTCCTAAACTGTGCACATTTAGGAGATATTGATTTTATGTATAGGTAAGTCTTATTATAGGCCTTATAGGCTTACCTGTAGGTAAAAATTAACAAACAGGATTTACAACCGCGTTAATAAAAGATCTGATTAATCCTCAATGATCATCAGCTCCATCTAGGGGTCATAACATGGTATTTCAGGAAAATACTGCATTATGGCCACATAGGAAATAAAAATTTTGCATAGCAATTTTTTATTAAAATTGAAACACAAAGAGTTGATAAATATGTTTAACCCCTTAATGACTGAGGGGAAAAAATGTTAATGCCTAATTCTGCACCTTTGACATGTGTTAGTAAAACTGTACATATCATCACAACTACTTTGTGTATCCAGGTGGATTATACCTTTTTTTTTTTCTCAGGATGAATTGGGCTTTCTTTAGGTAGTGAAGGATAATGGATATCTCCTGATTTTTTTTTTTTCTATTTTTTTTTTTGGACCTAAATATTAAAAAAATATATATATACAGAATATATATTTTTGTTAACTTAAAGCGGAGTTCGACATAAAAATGGAACTTCCGCTTTTTGGAATCCCCCCCCCCCTCCGGTTTCACATTTGGCACCTTTCATGGGGGGAGCAGATACCTGTCTAATACAGGTATTTTGCTCCCACTTCCGGGCATAGATACCCGCGACACCCATGGGTATCTACGCCACTGCCCCTCCCCCCCCCAGGAGACAGCAGGGACCAGTGGAAACGCGCAGCGCGAGTCACGCATGCGCAGCAGGGAACCAGGAGGTGAATTTGCCTCCTGATTCCCTTAGCAAAGATGGCGGCGGCAGCAGCACCCGAGAGCCGAGGGACAGATCGGCTTCGGGTGCCAGCATCGCGGGCGCCCTAGACAGGTGAGTGTCCTTATTTTAAAAGTCAGCAGCTGCAGTATTTGTAGCTACTGACTTAAAAAAACGGCGAAACTCCGCTTTAACTAATGGCTAAACTATGGCAGTTGTGGACTGTCTGTATTCCCCATGATTCTCAGCCAGCCATGCTTTATGGGAAAAAGTAATCCAAAATAGTGACAATGGTTATCTAGCATTGTATTGTAGGAAAAACAATGTGTCACTGAATACTGAAGTGCTGCATTATTTTTCTTTGGTGTTTGTGTGTTTTTAATTCTCACAGCTTAGTTTCTTTTATGCAAAGTAAAACCTAACTAGAGAGTTTATTTACTATACTAGTGTATTTCCCTCGGCGGAGACCTGCTCTCCCTCTTTCCACGGGGTCCCGGCTCTTGATTGGATAGATTGAAAGCAGCGCAGCAATTGGCTCCCGCTGCTGTCAATCAAATCCAGCGGGCTTTGTGTATATGGACGCAAATGCTGGACTCGGGCAAGGTAACCCCCCCGGGAGAGTGCTTCTCTTAGGGGGTTATCTGATTGCGGGGAGGAGCCACCGGGGGGACCCCAGAAGAGGACGATCAGGGCCACTCTGTGCAAAATGAGCTGCACAGTGGAGGTAAGTATGATATGTTTGTTATTTAAAAAATATTAAAAAAAACGAGGGTTTACAACCCCTTTAACTTGGGCTTAGGACTGAATATGCCCCACCTACACTTTTTATCCTTCTAATCCTTCACTTTGGGTCACCTTAGCCAGGTGGTTCCCAGCAGTCAATTACTAGGCCGTACCATGCTGAGAGTCCATTTACTATAAAGCTTTATCTAAATCGGCTAGTTTTTATTTAGAATGACCCTGGCTAATCCTGGGTCACTTCTATGAAAGTGTGGTTTAATGGATCAATACATTGAATTTTTCAAAATTTGTGTGCTGCCCCAGAAATATAGCTGCACTGGGGCTGAACTATGACGATATACAAAAGTTAATAATAGTTTAAAATATTTGACAGCATTTTGGTTAATAATACCCTAGTTGCCCTGTTCATTGTGAATATTGAACAATGCTAGACTGTAAAATGTGTATCTGTTCATCTCACATGTAATCCTAGGTATTATATATGGAGTGACTTTCCTGAAGAGCTTGCATACTATGACTCTAATATACTTTTATTTACAGAAAATAAAAAATAAACACTTTTCCATCATAATGTCATCCACGCAGTCCAGGAGTGGTGCTCAGAAACGTAAAAAGGCTAAGGAAGAGCAGATAAAAATTCAAAAACTGCCTCAAATAAGTCACTTCTTTTCCACCCCTAAAACTGTGGCTGAAAGTTCTAGAGATAGCAGTGAGGAAACTGAAAAAAGTATTCAGGAAAGTGTAAATATCTCACGGATCAGTCAGGCGACAGTCAGTGAAGAAACTTGCTCTATTGAATTCTCACTAGAAGATGACAGCAGTAATCCACTTGAAGGCTGTAGCACAATACAAGACCAACCTCTTGGCACCACCCCAAATACTGATGAAGATTTAGATCTTGTGAGCAGTAGAGCATCTTCAGGTGTGATATTGAAAGTAGTATTGTTTGTGAGCAATATGTGACTGATAGGGGACATTACCCAGTCACAATAACAGATCCAAACCTTAAAAGGTTTATATTAGCTCATGGCCCATGCAGACCTCCAGGACCTTTCCCCCGAGATAATGATACTAAGAAAAGATGCTTTTCTGAAAGTTATTATGAGCGAGTCACCAAGACAGGGCTTAAACTACCTTTAATGTGGCTTTGTTACTCTCCAAAGCTTAATGCAGCGTACTGTGAACCATGCTGGTTGTTTGCAGACCGTAAAAAAGTAGGATTTGAACCTGCATGGGCAAAAGGGATCCAGAAGTGGCAGAGGCTGTCTGCTAAAATTCAGATCCATGAGTCTTCGCAAACTCACATGGAAGCATGTGTAGTTTATGATCAGTGGAGGCGTAATAAAACAATTGATGAGGAAAATGAAAAACAAATTCGACGAGAAAAAAACTTGGAGGCAGGTCCTACAAAGAATTGTTAATGTAACATTAACAATGGCAATGGCTAATCTAGCCTTTCGTGGTCACAGGGAGCGCCTGGGAGAGGTTAACAATGGAAACTTTCTCTCCATCATAGAGCTACTTGCAGAATATGACCCAATTTTAAAGGAACTTCTCCAGTTACCCCAAGGCACATTTAAATATTTGAGCCCCAAAATACAAAATGAGTTAATAGAAATTCTGTCCAAAAAAGTGCAAAGTGAAATTGTTTCTGAAATAAAAAAAACACAATTTTATTCTATAATAATGGACACAACCCAGGACATATCCAAAGTAGATCAGATGAGTCAGATATTTCGATATGTGTCTGTGGAAAGAGATACGAATCAACAAGCCTGCAGTATAACAATAAATGAGGCTTTCTTAGGGTTCCATGCCATTGAAGATCAGAGTGCAGCACAGATTACTAGCAATATTGTTGCCTGCATAGAGAGCAAGGGCCTTGAAATATCAAAGTGTCGTGGTCAGGGTTATGATGGTGCAGCAACAATGAGTGGTGTCTATTCTGGTGTGCAGGCTCGGATAGCAAAGATGGAAAAGAATGCCCTCTATGTTCATTGTGCAGCACACAATCTAAATCTTGTCATTCAGGATGCTGTTTCTGACATACCGGAAGTTTCTAGATTTTTTGATGTGGTGCATAATTTATACACCTTCTTTGGGGAAAGCATACGCAGATGGGCCTTTCTCTCATCATTCACATCTGAATCCTCTGTCACACTGAAACGGCTTTGCCCTACACGGTGGTCTTCTAGACATGATTCCCTGCTTGCACTTCGTTTCCGTTTTCTAGACATCATGCAAGCTTTGTCAAAAATAATCCTTCTTTCATCAAAACCAATAGAAAGAGATGAGGCTGCAAATCTAAAAAAGAAAATAGAATCTTTTGAGTTTGTGCTTCTTGTCGCCCTGCAAACTAAAATCTTGAACCATGTGAATGCAATTTCAAAAGCCTTGCAATCAAAAGACATGGAACTGTCTGGAGCAGTGCAGCTCATTCAGAATGCTGTTACAGCCCTTTCCAGCTACAGGGATCATTTCGAGGAAGCCAAAGAAACTGCAGTGACACTTGCAGAAAAGTGGGGAATTGAAGCAAAGTTTTCAAAAAGATTTAAAAAAGTAAAGCGCCACTTTGGTGAGCTGTGTATGGATGAAAGATTATCTGATCCAGAGGAACGCTTTAAAACAACTGTATTTTATAGATGTTTGGATATTATTATAAACCAGACCGATTTACAGGAATGAATGCAGTCCTTCATAGATTTGAGATAGTTCAGCCTGCCATTCTTGCTTCTCAATCTGATGATAATCTGATTGCAGCAGCATCAAAACTGCATGAATTTTACAGAGAGGATCTATCACCAGATTTTCCTGGGCAGCTTCTTTCATTCCGTTCAGCACTTCAAGAAGAGGTTCGCAGTTTTTCCACTGTAAAGGATCTTGCTCACCTACTACTTGTTGAAAACAGTGCACTGTCTTCTACTGTCCCAGATGTCTGCATAGCATGACTATGGGATGTGGCATATAGTGAGGCTCTCTTAGTTAACCCAAACTTATTCACTATCTATTTCTTACCCAATGACCAGACGACACAAACTTCTCTTTGGAGTCGAATGGCCATAGCAGCCTTTTATTATAACAAAAATTACCAGAAATATCAACATTCTTCAACATATAACTTAAATGCTTATAAATACATCTTTAAATAACATTAAACCAACTATACAGCATAACAACTTTTATTTTCCTAGGAGGTCTTTGAAGGCCAACTCTAACTTTCTCCAACTCGTTGCATCGGTATCCCCATGTAAGGCCCCACGCCGTGCATTACGCAATCTCAGGGACAAGCACATTAATCCTTCCAGATGCAATTTTTCTACCACCAATGTTGCCATTTTATTTTGGGAAAGGACGCCCATACATCCGTATGAGCCCAACCCCCATTTTAAACCTCAATTATTCTCATCACCGCCTTCAAAGACCCCCAATACCTACTGCCGCTACGACGTTTTAAATAATTACCCCTAACCCTTAAAATTGAACACCCCTTACAAGAAACAAAAATTATCCTTCCAAGCTCCCGGAACACACTACTACATACCTATAGGGAGGGCGGGCGGGAAATTCACCTTCCTCACTACCTTCTTCTTCCCAACTGACCACTGCGCCTAAGCTCCACCCCCTAAAAGTATCCCAAACTCCCCCCACTGCCTGACTAGTTAACCCCTACATCTCCGCCTCACAGCCCCACCCCAGTCATGCTAACCCTACACCTATGCTGCGCTCAGTTCCGGGCTGTACTTTACTTTTGTTCCTCACACTTCCAGTAACCGTAGCAACTGCAGAAAGGTCTTTTTCAAAATTTAAACTAATTAAAAGTTATTTGAGAAACACCATGTCTCAGCAAAGACTCACTGGACTTGCTTTGTTAAGCATAGAAAATGAGAGAGCTAGAAGACTCAACATTGAAAGCATTATAGATGACTTTGCTGAAACAAAAGCAAGGCGTCGTCATTTTTAATGACCAAGTAAGTTTGCAGTTATATCTGTTCTGTTACAAGTTACACTAAACCAACCTTTCTCAACCTTTTTACCCCAGAGGAATCCTTTAATAAATTTTCAGGTCTTGGGGAACTTTTACTAAAACCTATCCATTAGGGGTCAATGGGAAGAATTAAGCCTACATTGGTGGTCAGTGGGAAGAATGTCTGTCTTTCTTACAGTGGTGGTCAGAATGCCACCTTTCAGACGGCTAAATAGATCAAATTGCCCTGGATCAATGCAGATGCCATCAGATAGGAGGTCAATCAGCTGCAGATCATGGAACCCCTAACAACCTCTGTAAGAACTCTAGGGTTCCTCTGAACCTTTGTTGAGAATGGCTTTTTCAGTTTTGTTACCAGTTACACTAACCTATTTTTATGGCTGAACCTTGCATGCTTGGTTCCAAGTTACACTAACCAGTTGAGTTGAATGCATGCTAGTTTCAATAAACCATGCTAATAAATACTGTATATATATATATATATATATATATATATATATATATATATATATATATATATATATACATTTCTATTTTACAGGTCTTTCTTCACAGAAACAAAGTTAAATGTTATAGTTTTAAGTTCTAAAAAAGTTGAAAGTTATTGTTGGCCCTGTTTTGGACCCTTTTTTGAAGATTTTCTTCTACCTTTGTGAACATTTTTAGTAAGTTTGTGTGTCTATACATGTACAGTGTTTTTATATTTTCCAAATTAATCTCATTCAAAATGTTATATTTTATGTATTTAAATATATAATTTAAATGTGGATCTTTGACTATAACTTTGTCTAAGAGCCCTTGCACACTGGGGCGGTTTGCAGGCGCTATTGCGCTAATAATAGCGCCTGCAAACCGCCCCGAAAGTGCCGCTGCTTTCATTCCAGTGTGAAAGCCCCGAGGGCTTGCACACTGGAGCGATGCGCTGGCAGGACGGTAAAAAAAGTCCTGCCAGCAGCATCTTCGGAGCGGTGAAGGAGCGGTGTGTATACCACTCCTTTACCGCTCCTGCCCATTGAAATCAATGGGACGGCGCGGCTATACCGCCGGCAAAGCGCCTCTGCCAAGGCACTTTGCGGTGGTATTTAACCCTTTCTCGGCCGCTAGCGGAGGGTAAAACCGCCCCGCTATCGGCCGCATACCGACGGTAAAAAGCCGCTAATAATAGCGGCGTTTTACTGCCGACGCCGCCCCCGCCCCAGTGTGCAAGGGCTCTAATGGATGTATATATCGCCTTGATTTATGGTTGTTCTTCATGATATTTTGCAGGTACATTCTCATCATTCTGACCTGTTATGTGACCATGTCCTATCCTGAAGCTTCCTCTTGACAGTTACGGTAAGTTGAAATCAGAAACAGAAATGTTTTACTTTGTTGTACAGTGGAAAAAATATAGTATCAAAATCATGCTTATCGGGGGGGGGGGGCCTTCATCATTTCTTGCACCGGGGCCCTGAGGTTTCTAGTTACGCCTCTGTATACCAGGGATATGCAATTAGCGGACCTCCAGCTGTTGCAGAACTACAAATCCCATGAGGCATAGCAAGACTCTGACAGCCACTAGCATGACACCCAGAGGCAGAGGCATGATGGGACTTGTAGTTTTGCAACAGCTGGAGGTCCACTAATTGCATATCCCTGGCGTATACACTCCCAAAAAAAGCCGCCGCTAAAGTGTTCGGGTTTGGCTTGAAGAAAAGGTGGCAACCCTATTGCTATGGACAATCTCAAGTTTCTAGGCAGAAAGAACAGTATATATAATATAAAACTGCATGCAGGGCACTGGACAAATCACTAGGCACCAAAGGGATGTGAAATAATTTCATACAGTAATGTAATCTGTAAGATTACAGTGTACTGTATGTATTATGAATTTTCACATTTTTGAATTTGCCGCCAGGCTCTGCTCCGTGCGTTGCGACGCTCGCAGGGAACGAAGCCCGGCACAGAGGACATCGGGGCAGAAGACACAGCCCTCAGACACAGCGGGGGGACATTGCAGGATCCTGGTGACAAGGTAAGTACACTGCACCAGGATCCTGCAATGCAATCCCGAGTGTGGCTCGGGGTTACCGCTAATGATACTGAAATTTAACCCCGAGCCACACTCGGGAAAACCGCCAGGGAGGTTAAAGAGAAGTATGGGGTTGGGGTTTTTACCCCAATCATAGTTACCTAGGTGGATGCAGCATGGGTCCGATGCTGTATCTGTCCCACTGCGCCTCTGAGTACTTCCAAATTCGAATTTCTGAAATTTCAAATTTCCAAATTCGAATTTTCAAATTTCCGAAATTTTCCAAATTCCGAATTTCCAAAAACCCGAATTTCCGAAATTTCAAATTTCCGAATTCGACTTTTCGCATTTCCGAAATCTTCCAAATTCCGAATTTCAAATTTCCAAAAACTCGAATTCCCAAAATTTCCAATTTCCGAATACTGGATTTTCGGAAATTAGAAAATTAGAAAATTCAGAAATATGAGAATTCAAAAATTCAGAAATTCGGTAATTTGAAAATTCAGAGATTCGGAAATTCGAAATTTCGCAAATTGAAAAATTTGGAAAAAAATAATTCGGAACGAAACAAATTGCACATGTCTTTTCTTTAATCACTTGACCTCCGAAAGCTTTTACACCCTTCATGACCAGTGCCTTTTTTGCTATTCAGCACTGCGCTACTTTAACTGCCAATTGATCGGTCATGCACAGGGCAGGACTTAGGGTGGTGGGGGCCCCTGGGCATGAGTCACTTTCAGGTCCTACCTTCTATACATTACTTTAAATATTAATACGTGGCACTGATGACACGTGAAACTGATGACAGATGGCACTAATATGTGGCACTGATGGTAGATGGCACTAATACGTGGAACTGATGACAGATGGCACTAATACGTGGCACTGATGACACGTGACACTGATAACAGATGGCACTAATATGTGGCACTGATGACACGTGGCACTGATAACAGATGGCACTAATATGTGGCACTGATGACAGATGGCACTAATACATGGCACTGATGACATGTGACACTGATGACAGATGACACTAATACGTGGCACTGATGACAGATGACACTAATACGTGGCACTGATGACAGATGTCACTAATACATGGCACTGATGACAGATGTCACTAATATGTGGCACTGATGACAGATGTCACTAATACGTAGCACTGATGACAGATGGCACTAATACGTGGCACTGGGGACAGATGGCACTATGTTGTGTAGTGTAACTGTAACTGTAGTGTTCACTCACAGATCTGCAGCATGGGACCTCTCCCTCCTCACACGCTGTCTCTGTGTGAGGAGGGAGAGCCGGCGATGAGAGATGATCTCATATGTTTACATATGAGATCACCTCTCACTGGACACTCAGATCGAGTGCTAAATGGCCGCTGTGATTGGCCATTTAGCACGATCTGCGATTGGCTGTGTCCAAGGGACACGGCCAACACAGAACTTCCCCGATGCGCGAACTCGGTGGGAAGTAAACAGTAGGACGTCCAGGGACGCCCTCCCAGCAATTGGCGTCCACGCTGTAGCCGTTTTTCGGCTATAGCGCGGGAGCGAATTGGGTCCCCGGGCACCCTATTGGGCAGGGCCCATGGGCTTGAGCCCAGTCAAGCCCAATGGCAAGTCCGGCCCTGGTCATGCAACATTGTATACAGGTGAACTTTATATATTCTTTTCACACAAATAAAGCTTTCTTTTGGTGGTATTTAAAGAAGAGTTCCACCCAAAAGTGGAACTTCCGCTCACCTGTCTCCTCCCTCCCTCCGGTGCCACAATTGGCACCTTTGGGGGGGGGTGGAGGGGGGAGCGGGTACCTGTTTTTGACAGGTACGTCAGAAGTCCGGCTCCCTCCTCCTTCCCCCGCCTCTGGGCCAATTGTTCTTAATAGATTTAGGCCAAAATATATTCTGCTCCTTTTTTTTGGTAAAAATAACCCAAATCAGTGTATATTATTTAGTTTGTAGGAAAGGTATAGAGTCCACAATCTATGGTATATATACTGTATCGAAACATTTATCAATCCTGATCTACTGACAGCCTATTTCATTTCTTGAGGCCCAAAAATGTCAGGAAAGTACAAATATCCCCCAAATGACCCCTTTTTAGAAAGTAGACAGTCCAAGGTATTTATTAAAGGGTTTGTAAACCCTCGTTTTTTTGTTTTTTTTTAAATAACAAACATATCATACTTGCCTCCACTGTGCAGTTGGTTTTGCACAGTGTGGCCCGATCCTCCTCTTCTGGGGTCCCTCGGGGTCTCTTGCGGCTCCTCCTCGCATCAGTTAACCCCCTAGGAGAAGCGCTCTCCCGGGGGGTTTACCTTGCAGGCGTGTTCCCGAGTCCAGCATTTGCATCCATAGGCACAGAATGTCGGACTCGGCCCTAAACCCCGGCTCCCCGGCGGTGTCAGAAGTTTTTTCACCTTAATACATAGGATGCATTAAGGTGAAAAATCACAAGGGTTTACAACCCCTTTAAGAGGAGTGGCACATTTATTTTAAGTTGTAGTTTTTTGTCACAATTTTTTGGAAAATGAAGAAATTAAATAAAACTACCACTGTACTGCACTTGTGTGACATTAGAGAATTAATATTCGCTACTGTCTTCCTGCTTCTCCTAAGACCCAAATGACTGGGAGGAGAAGCGATCGCCAGCATTCAGGAGGATGCACGGGGGAAGCCGTTGAAGCCGCAACCAGGATGGGGTAAGTGCAGGCCTGTCGGTCGGGCGGGCGAGCCAGCGGGCGATTGATCGAGTGAAGCGGGTGGGGGGAGTGAGGGGGCCAGGTTTGTTTGCCGCCCCACCCAAAAAATTGAGCACAAGCCGCCACTGGTCACCTCTCTAGGTAATTGGACTGCTGAGGAGAGCACTGTGAACAGAGACTGCTCTGCAGGAAAGTATTATCAGTGCTCTGCAACAAATAGAGGTGCAGTGACAGAGCCTCTTATGGGGCCCCCTACTGGCCTCAGCCCTCGAGCAGTGCTGGCCGGACCCCCCTGTTAAGTGATGGGGCCCGGGCCACCTACAGGAAGCCCGGTGGTACCCCCTTATCGGTAGCCCCGGTGCCAGGTACCATGTAATAGCTATGGGTCAATCACAGCATCAGTACAGTAAGCACAGCTGTTATGAGTGGAACTCATCATAACAGTTGTGTATACATTGTGATCATGTGATCGCATAGCTCACAGCGACCAGGTATCGGGAACCCCAGGGGGTGTGCCATTGCAAAGCAATGTATATTTATGTTGCTGAGCCTGGCCGTGCTGCCTGCCCACAGTAATAGTACTGTGGGCAGTTCTAAAGTGGTTAAAAGGTGCTGGATGCATTTCTAAATGCACTAAATATAACTGGATACTAACATTTATAGGTAATAACACAATTGCCAGCGGCGTTGAGAGACAAAGACAGAGAGACAGTGTCATTTGATTTAGGTTAGATAGATTAGGCAGGACAGTCAGTCAGTTAGCTGCACTTACAGTGTATTGTGTATGTATATGCATCCCAGGTGTTGTATGTATGTATATATACATATATATATATATATATATATATATATATATATATATATATATATATATATATATATATATATACACACTGTATTCAGTTTAGCTAGATCTGTTCTTGTTATTCTCTTCCTACTGACAGGCAGGCAGGTGTTGTTACAGTATTTACAGCTACCTGAAGAAAATTGCTGGTGTTCTTCTGATCCTACTAGTACCACAGTCAGGCAGCTACAGTATTTACAGTTAGTGTAGTGCGTCCTCTGCAAAGTGTTCAGCTAAAGCTACCTGTAGAAGATTGGTGGTGTTTTTCTGATCCTATCACTACCGCAGGCAGCTACATTATTTACAAGTTAGTGTAGTGCGACCTCTGCACAGTGTTCAGCTAAAGCTACAAGTTAGTTTAGTGAGAACTCTGCACAGTGTTCAGCTAAAGCTACAAGTTAGTGTAGTGCGACCTCTGCACAGTGTTCAAGCTAAAGCTACCTGTAGAAGGTTGGTGGTGTTTTTCTGATTTTATCACTACCGCAGGCAGCTACATTATTTACACGTTAGTATAGTGCGAACTCTGCACAGTGTTCAGCTAAAGCTACCTGTAGAATGTTGGTGGTGGTTTCCTGATCCTATCACTACCGCAGGCAGCTACATTATTTACAAGTTAGTGTAGTACGTCCTCTGCACAGTGTTCAGCTAAAGCTACCTGTAGAAAGTTGGTGGTGTTTTCCTGATTCTATCACTACCGCAGGCAGCTACATTATTTAAACGTTAGTGTAGTGCGTCCTCTGCACAGTGTTCAGCTAAAGCTACGAGTTAATGTAGTGCGACCTCTGAACAGTGTTCAGTTAAAGCTACAAGTTAGTGTAGTGCGACCTCTGCATAGTGTTCAGCTAAAGCTACCTGTAGAAGATTGGTGGTGTTCTCATACTAATAATACTACAGGCAGGAAGTTGATTTTGCTAGCTGCAGTATCAGTATATATATATATATATATATATATATATATATATATATATATCCCAGCTTAGTGCAGCTACATCTCACTGCAGGCCATTAGTATGTCTGGAAGGCCAACAAGGAGAGGCAGACAGTCACAAGCCAATAAAAGAGGGCAAGTAGGCTCTGTGTCTAGAGGCAACAGTGCTGGTTGTGGACACGGTGCATCCTCATCACCACGTGGCCGTGGGACACGCTTGGACTTTTTTTCGGCAGCTGGCCGCGTTGAGCCGCAACATGCGGAAGACTTGGTCGAGTGGATGACCAAGCCATCCTCATCCTCCTCATCCTCTCTCACCCATACTCAGGGTACTTTGTCTGGCAAAGCAGCTGCCAACCCGGCCTCTTCCCTCGGCTCAATGGAATCAGTCACTCCTTCCCTAGCCCCACCATGTCCTCCTGAGGAGTCCCCCAAACTGTTTGACCACAGTGTTGGGTACATGCTCCAGGAGGATGCCCAGCGTTTTGAAGGCTCCGATGATGGTACTCAGCTAGAGGAAGGCAGTAACGTGAGCCCAGACAGAGGGGCTGCACAAGAAGGACAGCAATCTGGCAGTCATGTTGCCACTTCTGCAGCATACTGCCAGGTTTGCTCCCGTGATTAGGAGGGAGGGGATGATGAGGTCACTGACTCCACATGGGTGCCTGATAAGAGAGAGGAGGAGGAAGAGGCACATCACCAACGAGGCAGGATGCCCTCCAGGGGCCAGCTTAAGGGCAGCACACTGACTGCATCACACCGCAAAGCTCCGCATGTGCAGGGCGCTGCTGTCTCTGCGCGTTATTCCAAAAGTTCTTTGGTGTGGGCCTTTTTTGAGACAAGTGCAGCAGATCGCACCGCTGCTATTTGCAACATATGTCTCAAGCGTATCTCGCGTGGCCAAAACATCTCCCGCTTGGACACCACATGCTTGACCAGACATATGTTGACCTGCCATGCAGTTCGTTGGCAAGCGTACATAAAAGACCCACACCAAAGAACAAAGAGGACCTCTCCTTGCTCCTCATCAGCTGAGATCTCCAATCCCACTATACCTTCAGTCCTCTCTGAGACCTGCACTGAGAGGAATGAAGGTGTAGAATTAGGTGTGTCACAGCCAAGTACTTGTGGGCAACCTGCTATCGGTACACCAACGTCAGATTGTGCCAGGCAAATTTCCCTGCCCCAGCTGCTGCACCGCCGAAAGAAGTTCGCTCCCAGCCATCCACATGCCCAGCGGTTGAATGCTAGCATGGCAAAATTGCTAGCACTTCAACTGCTACCTTTTCAGTTGGTAGCCCCCTTCCGTGAGTTTGTGGAATGTGCGGTTCCTCAGTGGCAGGTACCCAAACGCCACTTTTTCTCACGGAAGGTGATTCCGGCTCTCTACCGGCATGTGGAAGGCAATGTCCATGCCTCGCTGCACAGGGCGGTCAGCGGTAAGGTGCATATTACCGCTGACTCATGGTCCAGCAGGCATGGACAGGGACGTTACCTAAGTTTCACAGCGCATTGGGTGACTCTGCTGGCAGCTGGGAAGGATGCAGGACAAGGTGCAGTAGTGTTTGAGGTTGTTCCGCCACCACGCCTCCAAAATGCTACTAGTGGTGATTCTGCCACACCTCTCTCCTCCACCCCCTCCTCTTCTTCTTCCTCCATGGCCTCTTCCTGTGCTTTGTCCTCGGAACCAGCGGTGCTCCATAGGCATTCAAGGGGCTACACAACTACGCAGGCCAAAAGATGCCATGCGGTGGTTGAGCTGGTGTGCTTGGGGGACAGGAGCCACACTGGGGCAGAGGTTCTGTCAGCTCTGCAGGGGCAGGTTCAGAGGTGATGGACGCCACGCCAACTTAAGGCAGGAATGGTGGTTTGCGACAATGGCACCAACCTCCTCTCCGCCCTCCGACAGGGACAAATGACCCATGTGCCCTGTTTGGCTCACGTCCTTAACTTGGTGGTGCAGCGGTTCTTGGGTAGGTACCCGGGCTTACAGGATGTCCTGAGGCAGGCCAGGAAAGTCTGTGTGCATTTCCACCGGTCATATAATGCCAGTGCTCGGCTGGCTGACCTCCAAAAGGAATTTAACCTGCCCAAGAACCGCCTAATCTGTGACATGCCCACCAGGTGGAACGCAATGTTGGCCATGCTGCAGCGGCTGCACACGCAGCAGAGGGCCATATATGATTACCTGTGTGACTATGGCACCAGGACAGGGTCAGGAGAGCTTGTTTTTTTTTCCCCGCCAGTGGGCCATGATCAGGGATGCATGCACTGCCCTGTCACCATTTGAGGAGGCCACGAGGATGGTGAGTAGTGACAGTGCATGCATCAGTGACACTGTCCCCCTTGTCCACCTATTGGAGCACACGCTGCGTGGAATAATGGACAGGGCACTTGAGGCAGAACAGAGGCAGGAAGAGGAGGACTTCCTTAGCTCTCAAGACCCCCTTTATTCAGACAGTGTTCCTGCGTGCCCGCCGATCACACAGGAAGAGGACGAGGAGGAGGAGGTGGAGGAGGAGGAAGAGGAGGATTGTGTCAGCATGGAGGTGGAGCCTGTCACTCAGCATCAGCAGCAGTCTTTAAGGGATCATTTACAGTCCCAAGAAACCCGTGGACTTGTACGTGGCTGGGAGGAGGTGGCTGTGGATCATATCGTCCTTAGTGACCCAGAGGACTCCGGACCGAATGCCTCAGCAAACCTACGCTGCATGGCCTCCCTGATCCTGCAAAGCCTGCGGAAGGATCCTTGTTTTCCTGGTATCAAGGAGAGGGATCAATACTGGCTGGCAACCCTCTTTGATCCACGTTACAAGGGTAAGGTTGCGGACCTTATCTTGCTGTCGCAGAGGGAGCAGAGGATGAAACATCTTCGGGAGGCCTTGCAGAAAGGTCTGAGGAACGCGTTCCCAGAGACTAATAGGTTACAAACTCCTGTTCCTGGACAACGTGTTGCTGAGGCTTCGGTCAGTCAAAGAAGGAGCGGTGGAGAAGGTGGCCATCTGACCGATGCCTTCAGACAATTTTTTAGTCCGCAGCCCCAAGGTATGATCGGTCCTGCAACCATGGCCAGCATCTGATTTACATGGTGCAGGAATACCTAGGGGCAAGATCTGACTTGGACACCTTTCCCACCGAAAATCCTCTGGGTTACTGGGTCTTGAGGATGGATCACTGGCCAGAGCTTGCACAGTATGCAATTGAGCTACTGGCCTGTCCTGCATCCAGTGTTCTTTCGGAACGCACATTTAGTGCTGCTGGAGGTTTTGTAACGGATCACAGGGTGCGCCTGTCCACCGACTCGGTCGATCGACTGACCTTCATAAAAATGAGTCAGTCTTGGATCACCACCAGCTACCAAGCACCTGATGCTGATGTAACCGAATAATTTTTTTTGAATTGTCAGATCCCTTCAAGACTGCCTATGCTGATGCTGAGTGACTATCCTGTTATGCTGAGTGACTATCCTCTTCCTCCTCAATGATCATGCTGATAGCTTGTAAGAATATTTTTGGTTCTGGGCGCCGCCACCAGTGGCCAAGGCCCAATTTTTCAGCCTCTGTTTAACAGGGGCGTGTAATTACAATTTTTGATGCAACATTTTGCAAGGAGGGTTCGTTGCTGCACTCAACTAGAATATTTGTGAGGGCTTGCAGTGTTGTGGCACCAGCACCAGTGCCTAAGGCCCAATTTTTCAGCCCCTGTTTAACAGGGGCGTGTAATTAAAATTTTTGATGCAATACTTTGCAGCAGGGCTTGTTCCTGCGCTCCAACTAGAGTATCTGTGAGGGGTTGCAGTGTTGTGGCACCAGCACCAGTGCCTAGGGCCCAATTTTTCAGCCCCTGTTTAGCAGGGGCATGTAATTACAATTCTTGATACAATATTTTACAGGAGGGCTCATTCCTGCGCTCCAACTAGAGTATCTGTGAGGCGTTGCAGTGTTGTGGCACCAGTGCCTAAGGCCCAATTTTTCTGCCCCTGTTCAACAGGGACATGTAATTACAATTCTTGACCTAATATTTCACAGCAGCGCCTGTTTCTGCGCCCACCAAGAGTAACTGTGAGGACTTACAGTGTTGTGGCACCAGCACCACCACCACCAAAGGCCCAATTTTTCTGACTCTGTTCAACAGGGGCATGTAATTACAATTCTTGACCTAATATTTCACAGCAGCGCCTGTTTCTGCGCCCACCAAGAGTAACTGTGAGGACTTACAGTGTTGTGGCACCAGCACCACCACCACCAAAGGCCCAATTTTTCTGACTCTGTTCAACAGGGGCATGTAATTACAATTCTTGATCTAATATTTCACAGCAGAGCCCGTTCCTGCACCCACCAAGAGTAACTGTGAGGGCTTACAGTGTTGTGGCAACACCAACACCTAAGGCCCCAATTTCTGCAGAGTATATAGGGCAGGCCCCTAATTTCAAACATCCAACTTACAAACGACTCCTACTTGCAAACGGAAGGAGACAACAGGAAGTGAGATGAAATCTACCCCTAGGAAGGGGAATTCTCTCCTGTAAGAGTTAATATGGGAAAAACGTGTCTCCTTTCCACTGATGCTTTATCACCAATCATTGTTTCACTAATAACCCCAAATTGTCAAAAAACATTTGTCATTGGGACAGAAAGTGAGGTAAAATCTTCTGAAGAGGTGCACAGACAGCAAAACAAATGTCACAGGGGTGATAACCCTTCCCTATGTTTTCCAAGAAGCTTAAAAATAGATTTTTTGGCTGGAGCTACACTTTAAAAATGTACCAGTTCAAAATTACAAACAGATTCTACTTAACAACAAACCTACAGTCCCTGTCTTGTTTGCACCGCCTGTATACTGCTGTTCAGAAGGCCTGGGGGCCCCACGCCTTTCCTTTTTTTAATTTGGGTGCGGGGCTCCCCTTAATATCCATACAAGACCCAAAGGGCCTGGTAATGGACTGGGGGGGTACCCATGCCATTTGTCTCACTGATTTTCATCCATATTACCGGGACCGGACATTACATTAAAGCCGTAAGCAGTTTTAAATGACTTTTATTCCTTTAAAAATGACATTTTGTGCAGGGACTGTTCTAAGCACGGGAAACACGTGCCACTTTACAGGCATACTATAGACACCCCCCCAGGTACGATATTTAAAGGAATATTTCATTTTTTTTTTTTTCACTTTAAGCATCATTAAAATCACTGCTCCCGAAAAAACGGCCGTTTTTAAAACTTTCTTTTGCTTGGATACATGTCCCCTGGGGCAGGACCCGAGTCCCCAAACCCTTTTTAGGACAATACCATGCAAATTAGCCTTTAAAATTAGCACTTTTGATTTCGAATGTTCGAGTCCCATAGACTTCAATGGGGTTCTAAAGTTTGCGCGAATTTTCGGTCCGTTCGCAGGTTCTGGTGCGAACCAAACCGGGGGGGGTGTTCGGCTCATCCCTAGTCTGCAGGAGTCTGACATTGCACTCACCATCTACTGATTGCAAATGAAATGCTCTGCAGGATCCTAGTTAGAAAATAATAAATGCACATTTTTTTACCTCCAAAAAAAGTGCATTTAATATATCTATTTTTTTAAGTTAACTTATCCTTTGAAGCAGCGGTCTACAAACTTTCTAAACAAAGGGCCATTTTACTGTCCTTCAGACTTTAGGGGGGCCAGACTGTGGCCAGTGGGAGTCGAAATTGTCTTGTGTCAGTGCCTCATCTTTGACATTAGGGGAGGAATAGTGCCCCAAATTTTTGTGTCAGTGGTAGGAATTATGCTCCATCACTGGTGTCAGTAAGAGGAATGATGTCTAGTATCGGTGGGAGACCTAGTGCCCCAAGGGTCAGATTAAGGCAAGCAAAGGGCCGCATGAGGCCCCCGGGGCCACAGTTTGGAGACCACACCAGATTTTGCCTGTTCTGTTGTTTGTTGGCTTTGTCTATTGCAATCTGACATCTGCCTTAGCATCACACAGCTGGGAGGTGGTATTTTCCCTGCCCCGTTGCATACTGCTATTAAGCTCAAAGATTGGAAATTTAAATACATACTTATAAGCTATTGAAGAAGTCTAGGTCAGCATTTTGTAGTTTGGTTGTTCACTGATAACAAAGGAAGTATGCAAGCAAAGCTGTTATTATCTGACACTGATTTTAAGGTTGGTTGAATGTGAAAATCCACATAAAATAATGAAGTCCAAGAATTCTGATTATATTATGAAAGGTTTCTGAGAAGAACACTGAACATGTCCTTCCTGGTGGCCACATTCTCATTTTCTCAATAAAATGCATTAATGGTCATATTATATATTCAGAGGACATAATAACAAATTTATAAAAAGATAACATAGATACTACACTAATTCAAGAAAGTCATAACTTTTTTCTCCCTTCCATTAAAGCCAACCCAACTGCACTTTGGATATTGGATTGTACTGGATTTAGCAGGAGTTATAAGGTAGAGATAGAAATGTGAGGGTTTCGTGGGAAGGTGTTTGATTTGCTGTTCTTCTTCTCAACTGTTGTATGCTGGAGAAAAAAAATAAGATTCTCTTTTGCATTCCAGTTTGATGTACAAGTGTCTATTCAGTCTTTGTGTAGGTAAATAGTAAAGGCCCATTCATAGGTTATATGTGTTGTGATGCATTGCCATTCATTCCGAATAGCACCCCAAGGCAGCTTACGATAGATGTACGTTGCAACTTTGTGGTGCCGTGCGCTGCCAAAAATTGGTGCATGCACCATTGTTTGGGATTGTACTGCAACGCAAGTAAGTACATTACTATGTGTTGTGCTGTTGCAATGTGCACTGGGGTGAGCTAATGCCACCAACGCATGTAAAATGAATTGCCGTGCAGAGGGAATGGGCTCCAAGTTGTAATTTTTTTATCTCATACTTACCCGGATCCCTCCAGGACAGGACTTGTGATTGTTGTCCATCCAGAGATTTGTGGTTCCAGGTCACATGGAGGGTGAAGTTGGGATTTAATAAGAGTTTTCCTGGGACAGTACAATGACTGTTACCATTAAATGTTCCATCATTATTCTCTTCATACTTCTCTCTGGACTCCAGCTTATCTTCTCCTGATCTCCAGCTGAGCTCCACATCTCTGGGGTAAAATTTCTGCAGGTTCAGAGAACAGAGGACATCTCCATTGTCACACAGACTTGTCTTCACGGGTCCCAGGGCTTGCGGCTTTGCTAAAATTGATAAATAAAATGTATTGATTAAAGTGCATATTAAAGTGTAGCTGTACAGTACTTTTGGCAATATAGTGTACTACTAAAAATTTACACAAAGGAACAGCCTGTACCATTGTGTAGGTTTTTAGCAGTACCATACCTCCCAACATTTTGAGATGGGAACGAGGGACACCTACTAACAAACGTATCAAGGCATAGGACACGCCCCCTGCCACACCCCCTTAAAGGAGAATTAACCCCAAAAAAAGTTAATTAAATCCACAAGTGTTTTTTTTACCACTACTATTCCTTTATATTGGCTTTTAAAATGTACAAATGCAGCAATTTAGAATTTGGATGAAAGGTTTAGCACTGGGAAACACTTTTTGAAAGATAAAAAGTGCATTTTATATACATCTTTATAGATCAGACCAAAATGAGGAACAAATGAGGAGGAAAGAGGGACAGAGGGACAGTCCCTCGAAATCAGGGACAGTTGAGAGCTATGCAGTACATTATATTGCCAAAGTATTGGCACGCCTGCCTTTACACACACATGAACTTTAATGGCATCCCAGTGTTAGCCTGCAGGGTTCAATATTCCTTTGTAGCTATAACAGCTTCAACTCTTCTGGGAAGGTTGTCCACAAGGTTTAGGAGTGTGTCTATAGGAATGTTTGACCATTCTTCCAGAAGAGCATTTGTGAGGTCAGGCACTGATATTGGACAGGAAAGCCTGGCTTGCAGTCTCCGCTCTAATTCTGCAGACAGTTGGCGACTTCTGTGAACTGTGAGCTTCAGCATGCGCTGACCCTGCTCTATCATTTTACATGGCCTACCATTTCATGGCTGAGTACTGCCCCCCTCCTGTCACAATGTCTCCCTCTTCTATCACAATCCCATCCTCTTCTGTCACAATTTCTGTTTGCTGTAACTGCTTATAAAGTGTTAGCTGGAGTTTGGCTTCAGTTTGTTAGTGTATCTAAATCTGCTAGTCCATCTTACACTCCCTCCCCCCCCCCCCCCCAGGCTGAAGATGCCCCCTGTGCTCCTTCATCCAGAGAGGGGGGCACTCTAATACAGGAGGTGTTACAATAAGGTTGAGGATTACGATCGGGAGACACACTGCTGTTTTAATGCGCTGACACACTCGTTGGAGTGCAATTTAAATGTGAGTGTTTATTGCTGAAATAAATTGTTTTAAATTGAAGCAGTATTATGCTATGGAGTCTTATTTACTTTTTATGATGGGTGGATTGGTGCATCCTATGGACTAATGGAGAACGCTGCTAGGGGGGGGGGATCCACTGTGATTGTTCCTAAAGTACTATCAGACCTGTATGTAAATATAGGTCTGACTTTAAGGTGAGCAGCTGGTTTAGACACTGAGTGGTGCACTGGGGTGAAGTACAACATTGGATGGTGTAGATAAAGCTTCATTAAGGACTGGAATATTTGTATTTATTGGACACTGATTTAAATAAAGAAGAGTGTTTTAAAGATTTTTGGTGCATTCACACTTTATGTGGATTGGAATCATGGTTTCAAATCCCAGCACTTTTATGAACTGTATTAACTATTTATGTGTAAAGCACGTTATATGCATTTGTATTAACCATCAGTTTAATTTTTTTACACATTTTATTTATTGATTATATGCAAATATTTATTTTTTGGTGAAAATCACATTTACAGCACTGGGGAATTGGTCACAATACCCCACATTTTCATATGATATGAGATTATTACTTTGGTTTAACCTGATATAAATGTTTATAGCACTGGGGATTTTGGATTTATAAAACATTATATGGCATATTTGTTTCTGATTGAAATTCGGTTGTGTTCATGTTTAGGGGCCATAACGCCACACTGATTATAAAGAAATAGAGGAGGTGTGTTACTGTGTGTGGCGGGTTTGGTGGGAGGATGGTTGTGGTGAGTGGAGTGGCAAAGTGCACCTTTGCTTGTGTAGATAAAAACCCTTGTATCCAAGGTACTTGTTTTCTGCTGCCCCTGTGTGCTCCCCCCCCCCCCCCCCACAACAATGCCGACTTCTTCACCCCCCTCTCCTGCTGGCTGCTGTGGGCTCTGATTTCAGGATGGAGAGCGGGGGAAGGGGCCCTACTGAGCACATCCGCTGCATTGCTGACACCGTCCACTGCCCTACTGACTGACACTGTTCACAGTCCTACTGAATGAATGAATGAATGAATGAATGAAGGATTTGTAGAGCGCTGCAAATGCGAACTGAATCGCCTCAAGGCGCTAGAATGCGTTCTCTGTTGCCGGCTCTTAGGAAAGGAAGGTCTTTAGTTTTTTCCTGAAGGCCTGATGGTTTTCTTCCATGCGGATGTGGGTCGGAAGAGCGTTCCATAGTCGGGGTCCTTGGACTGCGAATCTTCGTTCTCCCTTTGCTTTGTAGCGATATTTAGGCATGATGAGGAGATTTTGGTTAGCTGATCGAAGGCTGCGATTGTGTGTATAGTGTTTTATTTTCTCCTGAAGATATAGCGGAGCGTTTCCTTGTATGCATTTGTGGGTGAGGCAGAGGGTCTTGAATTTGATCAGATTCTTTACGGTTAGCCAGTGTAGGGACTTTAGGGATGGTGAAATAGATTCCCAGGGTTTTTTTCCTGTCAACAGTCTTGCCGCCGTGTTTTGAATGAGTTGTAAGCGTGCAAGCTGACATCACTGGCGGAACTACCAGGCTTGCAAAGGTCACACTTGTGACTGGGCCCTGGTGTTCCACCACTGCGGGGGTCAAGATGGCATGAAGGGGCCCGCTGCAGAACATGTGAAAGGGATCCATTGCAGGAACATGATAAAGGGCCCCGCAACGGGAGTAAAGGGTCCTGGGATCAATGGGAAGGGCTCTGGGCTCAGAGGGAAGGACCCAGGATGGGGGGACCCTTCATGGTTTCTTGCACCGGGGCCCTGAAGGTTCTAGTTACGCCTCTGCATTGATTAATGTAACTTTATGCAATAAACATTTTCTTAGCTGGAAAATTCTATCTTTAGACTGTCATAAAACAAGCGCAATCTGTGGTACTCTAACAATCAGCTCAACTCATTCAGCACATATAACACACAAGCACTTGCAGGTAAATTAAAATGAGGAATTATCTCACCATATATAGACTCAGGCTGGAATTTCATGGTCTTGGTTTGTCCATCAGAGGTGATTTTGCAGGCAAATGTGACTTGAGGGTGTCTGGACACGGATGATACAAATGTCAGTGATGATGTTATATTGAACAGTCCTTCTTTTTCAGACTCTTCTGACTCCTTAGATATTGTATAACCAGAGTCTGTCAGGGGATCCCCTCCATTGTTGGATATTTCTTCTACTTTTCCATCTGTCTTTTCCACCATCCACATCACCCAAGTGTCCTCAGAGCAATAAGACAGTGAAATATACAGAGCAACCTTCTCCCCATGAATCCACCGAGGAGGTCCCTGAATCTTCCCAACAATGAATCTCAGCTGATCTGCTAAAAGAAGACATAAATACCAAAACTCAATGCCACTCATTTGCAGGAACTTGACACATCACATAGACTATAAACATCTACAATAAGGCTATACATTTTATTAGAAAAGCTGCTTTGTATCTCTTAATACGAATGATCTCCATGTAAGTGAGAGGAGCGGAGACACGTACTGTGTGAGGAGAGGTACTAGAGCCAGCCAGGGGCTTCAGCTTAATACAGCTACAAATGTAAGGCATGTGGAAGATGGTGGAGCTTTTAAGAAGGGGGGAAGGGAAGATGGGGCGCATGCAGAGGTCAGAGCTGAACAGGGGTGAAAATGAGATGTGGATGCAGAGGTAGGCAGCTGTAGAAGAAGGCTGAACTCTGCACTTGGTATTGCAGTCCTGGTATTTAATGCCCCCTTAAGATCCTCCCACTGTTAGTGAGATTTGACCACACCCACTATTTAACTACGTCCCGCCCAAGGTACGTCATATGACGTCCTTGACTTTGTGCAGGTATATCTGAATGCTGGGTGCAGCTACAGGCATCATTCAGATATCTTCTTTTTCAGCCAGCGATTCCCTACACCATAAGAATGATCATAGTGGCTGTTCCACTGCTTGATCGTTCTTACGGGCGGCGAGAGGAGGATGTCCCCCCCTCCAGTGCTTCTACCGACTCACCGCTTCCATCGGTGAGTCAGAGAACGGATCCGCCGGCCCCAGATCTTTACCATAGAGATTTCCGGTGGACCAGATGGTTGTCGGAGTCTCTATGGCCGGGCGCGATGTTATGACGTCACGCCCGGCCTCTGCATTCAAACAAATGGCGCTGTCTCGGCTGGGAAGCCGAGATCCTTTATTTTTTTAGTTTTATTTCAGGCTTCCCAGCCTAGAGGTGAGATGTAGGGTCTTATTGACCTCATATCTCACTGTAAAGAGGACCTGTCATGCCATATTCCTATTACAAGGGATGTTTACATTCCTTGTAATAGGAATGAAAGTGATCAAATTATTATTTTTTTTTAAAGTGTCAAACTACAAAAAAAAGAAAAGTAAGATTTACAATAAAAAGAAAAAAAAAAAAAAAGAGTAAAGCGCCCCTATCCCTGTGTGCTCGCACGCAGAAGCGAACGCATACCTAAGTCCCGCCCACATATGAAAACGGTGTTCAAACCACACATGTGAGGTATCGCTGTGAACATTAGAGTGAGAGCAATTATTCTAGCCCTAGACCTCCTCTGTACCTCAAAACATGTAACCAGTAAAAATGTTTAAAACGTCGCCTATGGGGATTTTTAAGTAGCAAAGTTTGGCGCCATTGCACGAGCGTGTGCAATTTTGAAGTGTGACATGTTAGCTATCTATTTACTTGGCGTAACATCATCTTTCACATTATGCAAAAAAATTGGGCTAATTTTAATATTTTGGTTTTTTTTAAAGCATGAAAATTTCTGCGCAAATACCATGCGATATAAAAAGTTGCAACGACTGCCATTGTAATCTCTAGGGTCTTTGCTAAAAAAAACATATATAATGTTTGGGGGTTCTATGTAATTTCCTAGCAAAAAAAAATATGAAATTTACATGTAGGACCCTCCAAACCACTTTAAAACCACTTCCCATGTCAGAATTAGCCTGGATGGGAAGTGGTTTTAAAGTGGTTTGGAGGGTGTGTGTATCGGCAGGTTGGGGGGTCGTGGTTGAGTTCCTGCACCTTTTTCTGAGAAAAAAGCCCTGAGTGAGTAGTTCCTTGGTCCAGTTGTTACCAGTGCTGTTCCCCTGACAGATTTAGCAGTGGACTTTTCACTTGCCCTCAATCACTGGTGGAATAGATTTATCATTTAATTTTAAAAACTGCATATGTGCATAATCTGACTGAAATTTATTGTATTCTATAATTAAAAATCACATTTGTCATAAGTAGATATTTGTGGAGCTGTGGAGAGGAGACATGCTGCAAAACACAGGAGAGGGGAGGCAAACTCACACTGTGAGAAGAGAACTGCTGTGGAAGGAGACAGACACAGAGGCAGGCAGGAGGAACTGTGGGCACACTGACAGGAGGAGCCGCAGGAAAGCTGTGAGAGAAGGTGTGGGAGTCAGGATACACTAACAGGAGGAGCTGCAGAAGGGTGCCGGACACACCGACAGGGGAGCTGCAGGCATGTTGTGAGTGAAGACGTAGGACACTCTGCTAGGACTGACTACAGGGAAGCTCGGGTACTGTGAGGGCTCTGTGAGTACTGAATCAGGGGGAGTACCTTAGGCACTGTGAGTTGCTTGGAGAACTGGTAGTAATTTGGAATAACTTGGAGTATTGTGAGTAATTTGGAGCATTGTGAGTAACTTGGAGTACTGTGAGTAAGTGGGAGTACTGTCGGTATTTTGGAGTAACTTGGAGTATTGTGAGAATAGGGAGTAACTTGGGGCATTGCGAGAAACTCGGAGCACTGTGAATGATTTTGGAGTAACTTGGAATACTGTTAGTAATTTTGAGTATTTTGAAGTATTGTGAGTAACTTGGAGTATTGTGAGTAACTTTGGGTATTATGAATGATCTGGAGAAACTTGGAGTACTGTGAGTAAGTGGGAGTACTGTGGGTATTTTGGAGTAACTTGGAGTATTGTGAGAATAGGGAGTAACTTGGGGCATTGCAAGTAACTTATATATAAAAATCCTGTGCGTATCCCTCCACCTCTCAATAAAAGTGAATCAATCAATAGCACAGTGAAAATAAAAAAATATAAACAACCACTCGAGAAGCTGCAACCAAATTATTCCAAACAAAAGACTCTTATAACCAATACATTAAAAAAGTTTGTGTAAAAATAAGTGTGCTACTTATTTAAAAAACGTATTTACACAACACAACGTATCTACACAACTCTGAAAGTGTTTACATAAATTAAGCAAATCAAGGGGAATAGCCTCCTTTCCCAGTCAAAGCCTGGTACTGAGAAATGCGTCGGTCGTATTTGTGACATCATTCTGCACGAACAGGCTGGTTGCTCCAAATGTGTTAATGTGTGCTAATTGATATACAACGCTGATTTAAATCTGCTGAATAGGAAGTGGAATCTGTGCTAACACTTTTTAATCGTATAATATACTACAAGGTTTTCCTCTTTTCTCTACACATACGGGGAGTAACTGTCAGCTGACTTCCTTGTATCTGGCATCATGAAGCCATCCTTATGACTGGCGGTGGAACAGACATCTTCCCCAGCTTGACTGCCGAGCCTTTCTGGATCAATTGAAGCCAGTGTGATCTCTATAATTTAAGATCCTCGTTTTCTGGTAAGCGGCATGTACATGTGGTGAAGGGATTAGTCAAAACACCGTTTTGTCTGAATTTTTATGAATACATACACCTAGTCCTACTTCATCACTGAATCGTGTGTCTGTCTCTATATTTCTTGTCACTTGAGGGATTTTGTTTATGAACTTCACAAAAGGACACTTTGTATCAAATCGGTATATTCACCTTGATTTGTTTCATTTATGTAAACACTTTTAGAGTTGTTTAAATAAGTTTGTTATATGAGTAGCGTGCAAACTTTCCTAATTTATTGCGAGTAACTTGGAGTACTGTGAATGATTTTGGAGTAACTCGGAGCACTGTGAATGATTTTGGAGTAACTTGGAGTACTGTTAGTAATTTGGAGTATCTTGGAGTATTGTGAGTAACTTGGAGGATTGTGAGTAACCTGGAGTATTGTGAATGATCTGGAGTAACTTGGAGTACTGTAAGTGGGAATACTGTGGGTATTTTGAAGTTACTTGGAGTATTTTGAGAATAGAGAGTAACTTGGGGCATTGCAAGTAACTTGGAGTACTGTGAATGATTTTGGAGTACTGTACGTAATCTGGAGTAGCCTGCAGTATTGCGAGTAATTTAGAGTCCAGGAATAACTTGGGGCAATATGAGTAACTTGGAGAACTGTGAGTAATCTGGAGTAGCCTGCAGTACTGTGAGTAATTGGGAGAAAATTGTAGCATTGCGATCAACCTGGACTACTGTGAATAATTTGGAGTATCTTGGAGTACTGTGAGTATTGTGGACTACCTAGGAGTATGTGAGTATAGTGAGTGACTTGGGGCATTGCGAGTAACTTGGAGCACAGAGATTGATACCAAGTGACCAGTGAGCGGGAACAGCAATAAAGGCCGCCGAGAGCTGTGTGATCAGTGAACAGAGTCAGGTGGAGAGGACAACCCATTGTAGATCCATCGTCAATCACAATGCCCACCGCCAGAGGGGGAAGAGGACTTTGTCCCCATCAGCATGAAGACAAGGTGCTTTGGGGAAAGGCAGAGCCCCCCGCCCCAAGGCCCCCCCCCCCATGTTGAGGGCATGTTGCCTGTATGGTTCAGGAGGTGGGGTGTTTGCTTGTCCCCCCTTCCTGACTTGCTGGACTGCATGCTTGGATAAGGGTCTGGAATGGAATTTGGGGGGGGGACCCCACGCTATTTGAAAAAAAATATTGGGGACCCCATGCTGTTTTTTTTCTTAATTTATCATTGCCGACAATTCTTTTTTTTAACATTCAGATTGTCAGCAGGAAACCCTGCTGACAGCTGATAACTCGTTGGTTGTTAGGGAGGCGGCGGCTGCCTGATCCTTAACAACCATGACAGTTACTGGTTGTTTAGGACGCTAGCGGTTGCCCGCTTCTTAACAACCGTGACAGTTACTGGTTTCCTAAGGACGCCCGATCCTTAAAAACACGGTATTTACTGATTTTTCCAAGTCTGTAGACTTTACCTTACACATGAGCCGTGTGTGGGGAACTGTGTCAAATGCCTTTGCAAAATCCAAGTATACCACGTCCACAGCCACCCCTCTGTCCAAGGTTTTACTTACCTCTTCATAAAAAGAAATCAGATTTGTCTGACAACTTCTGTCTTTCGTGAATCCATGCTATCTGTTTGAAATATTTTTTTCTAGCAAGAACTAATCTATGTGGTCTTTTATTAAACTCTTCAGTATCTTCCCAGGTCTATAGTTACTTGGTAAAGACTTTAAACCCTTTTTAAATATCAGCACCACATTGGCTCTACACCAATCCAGTGGTACCATTTCAGTCATTAATAAGTCCCTAAAAATTAGAAACAGAGGCTTTGAAATGACAGAGCTCAATTCTTATAGGATCGGTGGGTGGATGCCATCTGGTCCAGGTGCTTTATCCACCTTTATTCTGTCTAAATATTTCTGGACCATATCCCTTTTTGAGCCATTGTAGATCATTTGGGGCTGTGTCACTACCACCCCCATTATGGACATGAGCTCCCCCATGCTCCTTTGTATAAACAGAACTGAAGAAAGTATTTAATAAATTTGTCTTTTCTTTGTCCCCAGTCACCCACTCTAGATTATTTTGTAAAGGGCCTACATGCTCAGACCTGACCTTTTTACTATTAATTTGAAGAATTTTTGGGGGTTTGTCCTACTACCTTTTGCAATCTGTCGTTCTTTTTTGCAGCCTTTTTTTTCTTTTTACATAATCTGTTATATCCTTTGTAACATTTAATGTTCAGAGTGTTCTTTCATTTATATATTTTTTAAAAGCTCTTTTCTTAATATTTATAGGTTTTCTAACTTTGGCCGTGAGCCATATAGGTTTTATTTTTAGCCTTTTAAACGTATTTCCCATGGGAATATACTTTGCAGTGAGCTTGCAAACAGTTTTTTTGAAGAATTCCCATTTCTGTTCTGTGTCCATTGATGCCAATATTCCCTCCCAGTCTAAGTCTTGGAGAGCAGCCCTCATCCTTGGAAAATTTTCTCTCTTAAAGTTAAGTGTTTTTATCTTACCCGTATGTGTTTTTTGCTTACAGCTAACATCAAATGAAATCATGTTATGGTCACTGCTACCCAGATGCCCTTTTATATGAATATTGGTAATAAGCTATGCGTGGTTTGAGATTACCAAGTCCAGCAGAGCATCATTCCTAGTCGGGGACTCTATGAACTGTACCATAAAATTGTCTTCTAATAGGTTTATATATTTTTTCTCTTTAACTGTTCCTGCAGCGCCATTATTCCAGTCAATTTCTGGGTAGTTGAAGTGGCTGGTGAATGAGTAATGGCAGCGACAACACTGACCTGTGGGTGGAAGTATAACAGCTGACTCAGTCATGGAGACATCTTGTGCTCTGTGTAGAGGGGTATCTTGCTTTTCAGGTGGAGATATGACTATATCTGTCCAACAAATCACATAAACACTTTATAAATAAAATTAGAGAGTTTGACATTACATACCATACACAGATAACACGACAAGAAAAAAGTACTGGTAAAAAGGAAGGAATAATGCTAGAGAGATGAAAATTCAGAATTGTCATGCACAATGGGCCATGAAACAAATGTATTGTAGGTTGAAAAAAACACCCTCTATAGGTAGCAGTCAAAAGCACACCTTAATTTTTTGAACACTTCAAGCTGAACTCTGAGATAAGCAAATATTGTCTAGATACAATGTGGATTGTCATACCCAAATTCACAACTCTGCTCAGAACCTCTACCTCTTAACGATCATGGACCCAGGGGCATAGATAAGGGGGGGGTCAGGGGTGTTCAAACACCTCCTAGAGCATCCTGGCAAAATGCCCAGACAATGTCCCTGCTGTTTAGCTTCAGCGTCAGCACAGTAGAAGCAATCAGATTTTTGGAGTGCAGCAGCCAGCCCCCTTTCTATTGTGCCCCATACCCTCAGTTTAATAAGGAGTCCCCCTGAAAAGCATGAAATTACTGCAAGGTCTCAGATGCTGGCAACTGACAGTGCACAGTTGAGGAAACTCTTAGACTCCTCCTCAAGGTATCATATGACACAGCCAAAGGGAGACTGTGGATGCAGAAGTTTTCCTACTCCTGTGCCGTGTTGAATCTGAGGTCTGGTAAGTGGGGAGGCATAAATTTTCTGTTTTAGGAAGGGGGAAGTAAGAATTCCAGTCAGGGGGACTTTCTTTTGGTGGGGGGTTCAGGAAAGGGGGTGGGTTTGCTTTTGGAGAAGGGAGGGAGTTTCTTGTAGAGAAGTTTACAGGGGGTGGTAATGGCAGGGATTTGCTTCTGGGAGGGAGTTTGATTGAATGAAGGGAGATTTTCTGCATAATTAGAAATCTTTGCTGGGGGAGAGGGTATTGACTGAGGGAGATATTTTTGCTTTGGTGAGTCGGTTTAGAGACAAGGGGGTTTAATTTTTGGGGGGATATTTGAGAGAGGGAGATATTTTACAGTGGGAATCTTTGCTTGGGGAGAGAGGGTTCTTAGGAGGGAGAGGGTTTTTTTTCCTTTAAAAGAGATGTTATTTTTAAAATTATACTTACCTAGGTGGATGGAGCATCAATCCAATGTTGCATCTGTCCCCAGCTGCTTCTGAGCCCAACAACAGAGCAATCAAAGACCGCTGATTACTCAGTTCTCAGCCTTCAGTGAGCAAAGAGTGGTGACTGTCAGTCCCTGACTCTGCCCCCCTACCCCAAGTTCACTGGAATGCCAGGCTGTGGAGGGGGCAGGAGCGGCTGGCTCAGGGTCTCTGCGGCTCACTGAGAGGCTGAGCGAGCTGCTGGTCCAGGCATCTGGGTGAATCCTGACTTTAAAGTTAGGATCTTTCCACAGCCTGGACCTGCTAAGCGATGTCAGCTGACAGTGGGCTATAAAAAAAAATCTACGGCCCTGCATGGACCATTTGTTTATCAGCTCCTACAGTTCGTTTCTACTCCAACACAAGAATATAAGGAAATGACGGTCACACTCCATAGTTAGATCAGCTTGATTACTTTTTTAATTTCAATAAAGCAGCTGCATACAGAGCTGGTGCAAGGATTTTTGACATCCAAGACGAAACCTCATTTTGCCGCCCCCCCTGGCTCCTTCCCTGGCCTCACCAGTGCCCATAAATTCAGCCTCGACAGCACCCATAAATGCAGCCTCGCCGGGGGGGGGGGGGACCCTCGGTACATGCACATCAGTGTGATTGGCAGATCAGTCTTTATACACTATATCTGTATATACATTTACATGCGATAATGCATGCAATCTCAGTGACAGTGTTTTACTCACCAGGTGACGGTCTGGGGCTCTGCATCCGACGACGTGACCCTGCCAGTGCATGTGAGGAACCAATCATTTTAAACTCTGCCTGCCTCTGTGCCTCCTCCAGGCAGGCTCCACCGGTCACCAAGCCTGTAGCACTGCCAGTGACTCCTCTGACGCTGCCATTGTTCAGGACAGACCAGGAGGGAAAGTGGCCTCATGACAGGGGGGGGGGCAGGATTAGGGATCGTGTGGGCACTGGGAAGAGAGGCAAAGCTGGCTATAGGACAACAATGTTCACTCAGAGACTGGTGGTGACATGACCATGCGCGGTGAGAGTTAGACAGATCACTGATGATCAGAGGTGTGCAGCAGCTTGGGTGATGTTTCCTCCATTCAGTCGGGACACAGTCCCCCTGCCGCTGCACCTCTGACACAGTGACACTATGTACAGAGGGACTCGGGAGGGGGCGGCTGCCTGTTGAGAGTTAGTTGCTGGGTGCAGAGAGAGGGAGTGGGATCACCAGCAGCAGGGCGCCCTAGGCGGCTGCCTAGTTTGCCTAGTGGTTGAACCGGCCCTGGCTGCATACATGTGGTTACAAAAAAATACACACTCCCTAAGTGCCTTTCTCCCTGAGGGATGCTCACAAGGATAGAGAGGGCTTACTCTAAGTGGCTGATCCATTCTAGAATTTTATTCAAAACTTTTGGTTTGGTTAGTGGGATCAAACCAATGTTCCTTTTCGACAGCAGTGATGAGAAAATTTGAAGGAGTGGGGTGGAAATTTTTTTTTCTAATGAATTCATTTCTAACAGTGAATGTTGTTTTTGTTCGGGAAACATTATTCATTCCAAAATCAAATGTTAAAAGCAAACACAATTTTGCAGTACTTTCAAACAAAATTCAATAAGTCATCCAATGTACTGAGAATTTTTGTAGGAATGTTGATATGAACATTCATTCAAAAATCTATTAGTGTATGCCCAGCTTTAGTACATAAACTGTATGTTATGCAGCAGTTAACTAAAATGTTTTGGCAGTTTTTCTTTTTCTTTTAGAGAATAGCCAATAGCTTCAAAGTAGCCCAGTTTGGCTTTAAAAAGAGACAATTCTGCATCCCTGATTCCCTGAGAACCCCACTAGAAGCCACCGTATTTTTCGCTCCATAAGACGCACCTGACCATAAGACGCACCTAGGTTTTAGAGGAGGAAAACAAGAAAAAAAATATTCTGAAGCAAATGGTATACTAAAATATTTACCAGTGCCCATGAAATGCAGCCTGACCTGTGTCAAAAGAAATGCAGCCTGACCATTGCCATAAATGCAGCCTGACTATTGCCATTAATACAGCTGACTTGTGCCATTGTGCTAAAGTGTAATGTACCAATCTGTGAATAAATATACCATTATAGTATAAACCCAAAATATCTTCATACAATTAGCGTGATCAACAGTCATTTGAGCAATGCTGCAAAGTGATCAGTGAAATCCTATCAATCAAATCACATAGGTGTATAGGATATGTGTCCATAGATGCAAATCTAGCATGCTTCTAGTGTTCTTTGTGCTGCAAAACCATGCCCCAGTGCTATCCAGTGACCCCCCAGGAATTGCGCTCACCTCAGAGCGTGTGACCCAGCTGTTACACTAAGTCAAAACACGCTTTGGAGCCTTCCCACGGCTCAATGCTGATCACCAGATGCACGGCTCCAATGCAGTTCCACAAATGTAAATATGATAAAAAGAAATTTCGATGGTGTAATAATGTTTAAAAAGATTTATTTCATAAAATACTCTCCCCACAAAGGGGTGAGAGTACACAGGAGCTCAGTCATCCCAAAAAGCATCTGCGTGAGCAATCAAGAAGATCTTAAGGCTGCTTTCACACTGAGGAGCTTTGCAGGCACTAAAGTGCTAAAAATAGCACTTGCAAAGCGCCCTGAAAGAGCCGCTCAATTCACTCCAATGTGAGACCCCCGAGGGCTTTCACACTGGAGCGGTGCGCTTGCAGGGCAGTCAAAAAAGTCCTGCAAGCCGCATCTTTGGAGTGCTGTAGGAGCGTTGTATTTACCGCTCCTAAAGCGCCCCTTCCCATTGAAAACAATGGGGCATCGCTGCAAACCCGCCGGCAAATCGCCGCTGTAGCGGCACTTTGCGGACGGTTTTAACCCTTTTTCGGCCGTTAGCGGGGGTTTAAACCGCCCTGCTAGTGGCTGAATAGCGCCGCTAAAACGACGGTAAAGCGGCGCTAAATATAGCGCCGCTTTACCGCTGACGCCCGCCCGCCTCAGTGTGAAAGCAGCCTAATTCTTCATGGTGATCCTGCTGGCTAGTAATCCTCCTAGATCAGCAATTATCTTCCCTGCATAGATTCACTCCATTCAAGTTTCCTATTTAACTGAAGCTCCAATGAAAGGGGGGGGGGGGGTGTTTTCTGGCCCCCGAACTTTGTTAGTGCAAACCAATACATTAATTTGGTCTATAGGTCAGGTGCTCCTTGTATTCTTGCATGCTAATTTCTGGCATCCAGAGTTTATTAGCAGGTTCATCTAACAGTTAGGTTCTGGCTGCATTCACACCTGAGCGTTTTCAGCTAGTAAAACGCCCAAAAAAATGACCGAAAAACACCCAACAAGCAAAATCCCATTCATTTAAATGGCCCCTGTTCACATCTGAGCGTTTTGTAGCCTGAAGCAAAACACATGAAGCTCAAAAAACGACATGATCTTCTTTTTGGGCAGATTACAGTCATTTTTCTGCTTTTTACATTGGTGACCTTTTGACCTGTGCAAAATCACAGCAAAAAAGGTGGTAAAAAACGCGCAACTTTCTGCCTGAAAACCAAACACTGGTGCGACATACGCTGCGACTTTGAGAGCACATGTCGCATGACGTCTACAAATCAATGGTTCCCTATGAGAGCCGTCTTAATTGGTCTGACACAAGTCGGTCTGGCTTTGAAAAAGGTTCCTGCACTACTTTAGTCCGTTTTCAGCCCATTTAATATCATTGAAGTTGGATCAAAGTCGGATCCTCGTCCTAACCATCCCACTTGTGACATCCGACATGGTGATTACAGCAGCAGGAAAAGGAATTTATGTCACACTGGGATTATTTTGATTGGTCAAAGGACAAGTCAGACTTATCTCAAAGTCAGAGCAAAATCGTATCCTGTTCATTCAAGTCGGATGGATGTAGGACCGATGTCACAGGGCAAAGTCGTACAAAAGTCGTGTCGTACCAGTGTGAACCCTGCCTGACTTGTATGGGGGAGAAGCAGGTCTGATGCCAACAAAAGCCCAGCGACACAAGCCCTTACCTAAACATAGTCCACCTTCATATATAGAACAGTTACACATATCTGGCTGTTTTGAGGCACCTTCTATAGTAAGAGGTCCTGTGCTCTTCTCCACTGGTTCCTTCAAAGATGGATGCTCCACCCTGCAGATAAACTCTTCTCCCTCATCTGCGATGGATGGCTTAAATTTTATACATGCTTTGTATGTGAATGTGTTATCCTTCTGCTTCTCTGGTGTGAGTTCTGAGATATTGTACCCATCATTCTGGGACAGAGGGAATTTTTGTTCACTGTCCTTCTCCTTCTTCAGCCATTTCACACTCAGGACTTTGGGAAATACATGGGAAACCTCACACTTCAGTGCTGCTGTATTTCCATAGAAAAGATTGGGAACTGGAATATCCCATACCTCTGGCTTCCAGGGAAACTCTGTGTGCAACAGGAAAAAAAAAAAGATTATCAATCTCGTTACCAGACAAACGAATTGTAGAGCCAGCAGGTAAAATTGATCGGTGCAAAGTAAAATTACAGCTGTAATGATATCAGAACCTTTTCTCATTTCGTCTACACATATGTTTTATCTGCGATCATGTGATCAGCATTATGAGTGTAGCACCCTCCTAGGTAGGTGCTAGAAGAGAGTATAGTTTTTGGGTCTTTCTGCTTACCAGGAAGGCTGCTAGGTAAATTCAGATGCTCTCTGCCTATCAGGGAGCAGGGATCCATTGATGGGGCCTATTCATGGTGCTCAGATGCTGCTCATGTTGTCTGAATGTTTAACACTGGTCCAATAGGACGGGGCGTATTGGACAGTGGGAGGAAACCTGACAAGTAAGAGCATAGGCGTAGTTATAGCCCTGGCCATTGGCAGAGGAACCTGCCTCAGTGCATGTTGGGTGACCATACATATGCCAAGGGCACATGTGCTCGGGGTCTTCGGCTGGAGAGTGGGGTCCTAGAGGGAGGGAGCGGCTGCCCCTCTGTACAGGCTGCCATGCGGGCCTCAGGTGGTCGATCTGAGGGCCTGAATCTGAGTAAAGCAGCAACCCAGATGTCCTGCAGAGCTGACTGGAAGGGAGACACACTGGTACGGTTCTGTTCCTGCTTACTGCGAGTACAGACCTGTGTCATGGGGCCTGTCCTGTGAGGGCCACCCAAGTTCAGCTAGTAGAGTCAGTGGACAGGTGTCAGTCAAAGGGGATGCTAGTGAGTGTCCTGAGGATAAAACAATTTCTTCTGCCAGAGCAAGCAAAGGACTTATGTCTCCCATACCAGTGCAGTATGGTATAGCAGAGAGTCTGCTACCACATTCATCCTGGTAAATAGTTCCAGTTGGAGTATCCCACTATTCTCTTCTCCTATCCAAGTTCCAACAATAAATACCAAAAAAAACAAAACACCCTGGATTGATTATTAGACGAGCGGATGAGCGTACGGTTGGTCGTGTGAAAACACCTAGTAACTGGCAGCAAGATAATCAGGGAAAGGCCCAGGGAAGTCTACACACAGCAATCCCTATGGGGGCAGTGCTACACCAGGAACCTGGAGGCAACTCTTTTTTTTTGTTTTTTTTTTTTAATTATTAACAGCTGTCAAATGTAGACATGTGCAATTAGTTTCGTTCCGAATTCGTTTTTTACCGAATTTTGACAAATTCATTAATTCGGAAATATTAAAAATTTGTTAATTCTGAGAAATTAGAAAACTCTGAAATCAGAAATTCGTTAATTCTGAGAAATTCGAAAATTCTGAGAAATTCGAAAATTTGGAGAAATTCAATAATTCTGAGAAATTCGAAATTCACAAATATGATCATTTTGAAATCGGAAATTAGAAAATCCGAAGATTCAGAAATTCGAAATTAGAAAATCCGAAAATAAGAATGAGTATCCGAAAACCCGAAAATATGAAATAATTTGGCTGTTAGTAAATGTAACGAATACAAATTTATCCAAAGTTACGAATTATCTGAAATAACGAATGCCGTATCTAAACGAATGGAACGTAACAAATTAATAATAATAAATAACAATAATAATATTAAAAACTTTTTATTATTGTTAATATTATTGTTATTAATTAGTTCCGTTCCATTTGTTTTGATTCGTTTTAGAATAATTTGTAACTAAATTTGTATTTTTTACGTTTACTAACAGCCAAATTTGAAAGGAAATTCCAATACCTATAATTTAATAGTTAATTATTATTAGTTAGTTAGTTAGTTAGTTATTTGGAATTTTCGAATTTATGAATTTTCGAATTTATGAATTCCAAATGCTCAATTTTTTTAATTTACAAATTTTCGGATTGTGGGATTTTCGAATTTCTGATTTTCAGAATTTCCGAATCTTTGAATTCCGAATCGTCGAATTTACGAATTCCAAATATTCAAATTTCCAATTTTCCGAATTTTCGAATTTACGAATTACGAATAAAACAAAAAACGAATGAAACGAAAACAAACAAATTTTTCGGCAGTGCACATGTCTAGTCAAATGTAGAAAAATGTTTAAACATTTAACAGCTAACTATACACATTTGGCATGTACCGTATTTATCGGCGTATAACACGCACCGGCGTATAACACGCACCCCAATTTAGGAGGGAATTTTAAGGAAAAAAAAACTTTTAGGAGGGAAGTTGAAGGGAAAAAAAACTTACATTTAAACGCCCATCATTGCAGCCTTGTCAGTGCAGCCTTGTCAGTGCAGCCTTGTCAGTGCAGCCATGTCAGTGCAGCCATGTCAGTGCAGCCTTGTCAGTGCAGACTTCCCCAGTGCAGCCTTGTCAATGCAGCCTTCCCCAGTGCAGACTTCCCCAGTGCAGCCTTGTCAGTGCAGACTTCCCCAGTGCAGCTTTACCCAGTGCAGCCTTCCCCAGTGCAGTCTTCCCCAGTGCAGCTTTACCCAGTGCAGCCTTCCCCAGTCCAGTCTTCCCCAGTGCAGCTTTCCCCAGTGCAGCCTTCCCCAGTGCAGCCTTCCCCCAGTGATCCCAGCCATTCTGGGCTTCAAAATCGCCGATCGCGATTTGAAAATGGCGCCGCCGGCGCCGAAATACACAGTGCCGGTCCTCGGCTCTTTCCGGCGGCTGTCGTTCATTTTCGGCTCCACTCGTAGTCCCGAGCGGAGCTATCCGAACCTAGCCGAGTAGGTTCGGATAGCTCCGCTCGGGACTACGAGTGGAGCCGAAAATGAACGACAGCCGCCGGAAAGAGCCGAGGACCGGCTCTGTGTATTTCGGCGCCGGCGGCGCCATTTTCAAATTGCGATCGGCGATTTTGAAAATATGACAGGTCGGGATCGCAGGGGATCGGCGTATAACACGCACCTGCGACTTTCCCCTGATTTTAAGGGGAAAAAAGTGCGTGTTATACGCCGATAAATACGGTAATTTTTTTTGGGGGAGGGAGCGGATTCTTTTCAGAGGGTCCCAGCTCCCACTTCCTTGTGGCGCACCCTCAGCGCCGGAAGGAAGATCACCTCTCCCCCCTCTCACTAGGCAATCATCTGGGACACGTCACAGGTCCCAGATGATTGCGTGGCCAGTCACGGTGTGTGGTGCGGCTCACGCATGCGCAGTGGGTGCCCGGCGCCGCCGAGCAGAGGAGGAGACGAGCGGGGCTTCGATTCCCCGCATCGCTGGACCCTGGGACAGGTAAGTGTCCGATTATTAAAAGTCAGCAGCTCCAGTATTTGTAGCTGCTGACTTTTATTTATTTATTTTTTACTCCGCTTTAAATTAGTTATGTGGTCACAGCACATGCTTTTATTTTATAAAACCAGCATTGTAATAGCAATACAAACAATAGTTACTATTGACAATCCAATATAAGCTTGCTTGAAAAATCTCCTTTCATGTTGTAAGTGCTGCCTGTCTGCTGGTCATCTTTCACAACCTCGTATTTCCTGCATGCTTTGCAGCTTTTTCTCCTTTTCTAAGGACTACATATCCCATGGTACCTTACTGTTTGCAAGCAGTAATTGCTGTACTGACTCCACCTCCCAAAACTCCTCCCCCCAGTACCTCTGTAGGTCAGAAGGCAGACTCTGTGAAATGTGTGACACAGCAGCGCTACTCACAGGGCATAGTATTTACGTGTGTAGGGGAAGTTCTCTGCTAATCTATTTATAGCAATCTCCCCCGACACAAAATTCAGCCTGGTTTTATCTCAGTTGTCAGAGAACTTGTCAGAAGTTATCAGGCTGATAACAGAAGAATGGAGCAGGAGAAAGCCACAGGACTCAGTGTTCTGAAGAGAGATAATAAAACACTACAGATAGATGTGCCCAGCTAAAATTTCATGAATCAGGTTTACATCCACTTTAAGGACTAGGAGCTCTTAGTCCCCATTAGAAAAATAGCACAAAATGCTGTAAACTGCATGCAGGGGTATCTCCTCTCCTTTGTGAACTGCTCCCAGATCCACTGCCTGCAAGAACTGCCAGCCCTCCTGGCTACCCTAAAGATCTCCCAGGGCAAGGGATAGAAAGGGTTCAACAGAGCTGTATTTAAGAGAGCTTGCTACATGTGGCGGTCTCTCCCCTTGTGAGTCCCTGAGTGTGCTGATGTACTCACTCTCTCCTCTTTGCTCCCTGCTGCTCCTTAGTCAAGATTCCTTCTTATACCCTTATACTGACAGGATCTTCCGAAGCCAGCCCAAGCCCAGCCTGGAGGCAAAGCCCCCCAAGAACCAGGGGTACTTACCATGAGTCATAAACCTAAATTTGCATACACTAACACTAGTAGAACACTAGAGGGTGCTACAGTTAATATAGCCAATGGACCTGTAAGACACACTCATCAAGCGTGCCAACTACGTCCAACCTTTCCACCTACCTCCTCCATTCATAAAAGCTGTACTATAGTTTACATCAATTAAAAACAACCTATGAATGGAGATCAGGCAGATGAATAAAGAGTCCACCTCCTCCATTCATAGCCTGTGTTGCGTTCGTAGGAAGGTAAAGAACTGCTTCTCTGAATGGAGGAGGAGGCAGAAAGGGCATGCATTGTTGGGCACTCTTGATAAGCACCTGTCTCAGGTACATTAGCTCTATTAACCCCTGCTGCAATATAAAATTATGGCTGTGGGGGGTTGAATGTGGAAAGATCTCAACTAATGCATGAGCCATTAGCACAAGAGACACTTCAAATTGATAGCTAGTTATATCTTTTGTGCTAATTTTTTTTTTTCTGTCTAAACTTAGGCTTTAAGCAGAAGGTCAGTGTGCAAGAAACCATTCCCCAATCAATCCAGATAATTAATGGTTCTTGAACATAATATGTGGTTGTAGGCAAATACAGGTTGTGAGATCTCTTCCAAGCTGAAGGTGGCATTGTGCCGTCTCTTCAGGTTGGAGCCCAGTGGGTGAGAAAATGTCTCCTATTTTGAGCTCCAGACAACCAACTTGGGGAGGACGGTGACCCTGTTAGAGGCAGAAGTCCTGTCAGAATGGGGCACCCATCTTGATGGAGGACCCTATAAATATAGGAGGCTAACGTCATTTGATGCACCTGCAGGGAGGCAGTAGGAAGAGAAAGAGCTCAGCTGGGTAGAGAAAGTGTAGGCATAGTGGTAGGGAGGGGTTCCAGATGGGTAGGGATTTGTAGACTTCCTTTTCAAGGTGTTTACACTTTACCAATCCCAGACAGTTACCCTCTGGCCGTCGTATACCGCTGTGACCTGGTGGAATCCAGCATCAGTTAAAGTCAAAGTAAACCCGTTTTGTAAACTTGTACCTACAGGTAAGCCTATAATAAGGCATACCTGTAGGTACTGTGAATATCTCCTAAACTTGCACTGTTAAGAAGATATTCACTGGTGCATGTGGTCTGAAGGGACGGCAAACCTGTGCTGTCCCTTCAGAGCTCTGTGCCACGGTTCATGACTCTCACGCGCATGCGTCGTCCTTGCGGTGAAGCCATTCAGGTGGTCGGAGAACACGAACCCAGAAGGGGTTCACGGGATAAAACATATTAACTTTCGTGCTCGCAAGAATTAGACACTGGCTAATACATATGTACATGTGTGAACTTGTATGCACACAAGCCATTATGCATTCTCGTGCACGCCGGTGCTTGCGTGCATCTGTGCCAGATGCTGGCACCAAACAGGCTATTTAAACACAGCCAGTGCTCAGGATCAGTGCTGCCTTATCTTCAGCCTCCTGTGTAACCTGTGAATCTGTATCCTGCTTTCAGTTGCTGACCAGGCTGGTCTTGACCATTCTCTGAACTCCACCTGCATCGACCTCGGCTTGTCCCCTGACCTTCGCTTCTGTCTGTTCCTTTGGCTCCTGTTCCACTGATCCATTCCAGACCCGGCTTGTTCCCTGACCACACTCCCGTCTGTGCCCAGTATCCGATCCACCCCGTCTGTCCTGGCCTGCCTGACCTTGCTGCTCTGTCTGCTGTCACCAGCACCAGCTGCTTGGTTGCTGAAGCCATCTGATGACTTCTCCTGCCCAGTGAGGACACCCGCCCTGCTGCTAGCAAGACTTACAGGCACTTGTGCCAGTCTGCACTCCTGCACCGCCTGTCTACACTATCAGGGGCCCCGAGTCAGAGGTGTAAGAGAGGTCTTCCTCATTATATCAGGCTCTACTACCAGGTACGTGATACTGGGTGAAGATGGAAGAGCCTTCAGCGGTGACAGCACACCGCTGGAAGACTTCGTTCTAAGGTAAGAATTTCATAATGTGCTAGTATGCGATGCATTCTAGCACAATATGCAATTGTCTTACAGGGTTTGGGAAAAAAATATGTGGTTTATTACCACTTTAAGCTTACCATCACCCCTCCAGTGAAATTGTAAATGGAACTTGGTACTACTGTGGATTAAAGTTGAGTATACCACTTAGGTCCCACCTACATGGTACGAAAGCTAGGCTATGCAGGCTTTGCAAAAACAGAGGGTGCTTAAATATACTAGCACACATGAATACGGGTCATGTTCTGATTTGGTAAGGTCGACTAATCTTGAAGTGCAGCCAAAGCTCATTTGCACTCATGTGACCTGTCTTCAGTAGACAGCAGGCTAAAAGCCCACTGTCAGCTGTCACAGAGCCAGTCCAAGCTCAGGAAGGATCACACCCAGCACAGCCTCTCAGAGAGCCACTGGAAGCCTGAGCTGGCCGCTCCCACCCCCTCCGCAGCCCAGCGCTCCAGTGAGTGAGGGGGCAGAGCAGAGAGTGGTGACTGACAGGCGCCAACTCTCTGCTCACAGAGCTCTGAGAACCGAGCGATCAACAGTGTTTGATTGCTCAGTTCTCAGCCTTAGAGCTGGCGGGGAACTGATGCAGCATCCACCTAGATAAGTCGATTTAAAAAAAAAATCCCGTACTTCTCTTTTAGGATTAGGTCAAGAAAGTTAAAAAGATTTTTAAATTGTAAGTTCTGTGCTATAATGAGGTGTCCTAGGAGAAGCATATACAGCCAGCACACCATGTATCTTCAAGATAATGTCCAAATGTTTATGAGGATGATCACATCACAGCAGTAAGGTACAGTAGTACCTTGGATTACGAGCATAATCCATTCCAGAAGAATGCTTGTAATCCAAAGCACTCGTATATCAAAGCGAGTTTCCCAATAGGAATCAATGGAAACTCAGATAATTTGTTCCACAGTGACTGCTGGTGTATGCATGTGGCCAGAGGTGCGGGGGCGCCAGTGTATGCAGTACCACATGTGGCCAGAGGTGCAGGGGCGCTGGATACACTTGGAGACACTTAGGAACAGAGTGTCTCTGAGTGTCACCGGCAGCCCCGCCCCTCTGGCCAAATCTTGCGAGACAACGCTTGCAAGCCCAGCCAGGATTAAAACAATAAAAATAGCTTGTACTGCAAAATGCTCGTAAACCGCGTTACTCGCAATGCGAGGTTTCACTGTACAATGTTTTGTGGCTACAAAGGACCCCTTTGACCCCTCTACTGCTTAAAATTGGATGCACTTTGAATATAACTGTCCCATTGATTGCAATTGTTTCTGCTTACTTATGGTGTTTGAGATGTACTAACTGATATGTCAGCTAGCCCAAATGATTATGCTATAGCAAGGTCAATGGTTTCAATAATTTTAGAGCTGCTCGCGTGATTGTATAATTATTAGCCAAGACAATCACAGTTCATTTCTATTTAGTAAATTCTGGATCTGATCATTCTTGGTACCTTTATCCAGCACAGACATCTCTCTGCTCTCCCAGTCCTCCATGGAGTCGTGTTTCCAGGACACCCTCACCACAGAGTCTGGAAGACTGAAGAAGCTCCCAGGAAGTTTATATTCACTGTTAATTGTGTATGTTCTGTCATCGTTTTGAGATATTTTGCCACAATCTGAAATCTCCTTGTTATTCCATTTGATCTGGATATTACTAGGGTAAAATTTTTCTATATCCAGGGAGCACAAAACCTCTTCAGAATCAGTCAAGGACAGTTTTATAGGACCGGACACTCTGGGCTTTGCTGGAAGAAAAAGAACAAGAAATTATGACAATAACAGTGTGATACAAGGTAGGTGCTCATTAACAATCTTCTAAATGTCTTCCTAAAACATGATACTTGAAGGGCAGATACCAATATACTTTGTGTATAGATGTAGGGTCATCAAGCTTCGGTACTGCGTGGACTAAAAAACAAGAACTCCCTGTGATAGTATAAAAATTGTATGTTATGTGTTCTGTATGGGTCAACCCCTTTATGATCTGTCATTGACCTATATACATAACTGAATGAGCTCCTCAATTATATAATAATCCATGTTAGATAGTTAAATATGTGTTTTTCTATTGCTACCTAAGGTTTCAGAGCCAAAAGTGCCTTTCAGATGGCAGCAGATAACTATACCTAAATGAACTAATAACTGGGCAAATAACCAAGGTAAAATCGAAAAGGCAAATATATCTAGAGATTACTGGTATGTGTTTAACAGCTTCAGCCCCGGAAGATTGATGTCCTTTTTTTCCCACAAATAGAGATTTCTTTTGGTGGTATTTGATCACCTCTGCGTTTTTTATTTATTGCGCTATAAACAAAAAAAGACCGTCAATTTTGAAAAATATCTAAAAAAAAATTTTTCCTCAGTTTAGCCTGATATGTATTCTTCTACATATTTTTGGTAAAAAAATCGTAATAAGCGTATATTGATTGGTTTGCGCAAAAGTTATACCGTCTACAAAATAGGGGATAGTTTTATGGCATTTTTATTATGTATATATATTTTTTTTATTAGTAATGGCGGCAATCTGCAATTTTTATTGTGACTGCAACATTATAGCGGACACATCGGATACTTTTGACACTATTTTGGGACCATTATCATTTATACAGCGATCAGTGCGATAAAATGCACTGATTACTGTGTAAATGACACTAGCAGGGAAGGGGTTAAACACTAGGGGGCGATCAAGGGGTTAAGTGTGTCCTAGGGAGTGATTCTAACTGTGGGGGGGATGGGCTACCTAGGACATGACAGCGATCACTGCTCCCGATGACAGGGAGCAGTAGATCTCTGTCTTGTCACTAGGCAGAACGGGGAAATGCCTTGTTTACAGAGGCATCTCCCCGTTCTGCCGCTCCATGGCACGATCGCGGGACAACGGGTCCGCAGGACCCGCGGGCATGGTCACGCTAAAAACTAAAGGGAACACTTTTTTTTCATTTTAGATAGCGCTAGTTCCTTGTGCTACAGACTGACAGGAGTAGTTAAGCTGCATCAATACTCTTGTCAGCCAGGTCCTAGAAGCACTGAGAAGAGGAGGAGAGAGCCGGGAGAAGGTGCGGGTTGTGTTCTCTCTCCCCCTCCAGCTCCTCCTTACTGCCAGTGCAGTGCTCCTGTGTTGATGTATACACAGCTGCTGGCTTGTTAGAACAGGAGTGCTGTCAGATCGGGACTGTGCTGGGGTTTGCTTACCCACCCTCTAATAGGGTTGCCACTTTTTCTTCAAGCCAAACCCAAACACTTTAGCGGCCTGGGACACCTTTGGGTGCCCCAAGGAGAGTAGTAATGCGGTGCGCATAGCGTGCCGCAGCGAATGGTGTGTGTGGCCAGATTACTCTTCCTGACATCATCACCCTGCCCCCCAGTGATGCCAAATCTGCCACCAGACGGCTGCTGCAGCTCTCGGACGGCAACAGATTTGCGTGCGACTATCATAGTTACTTGGGGAATCACAGTCTAGTCTAAATAATGTTGTCCGGGTTTCAGTCCGCCTGAAACCCGGACACAGGATTCAAAACCCCAACTGTCCGGGTGAATCCCGTATAGGTGGCAACCATACCACATAACCTCTTCTATGTCCTGTTATTTTGCATACCCAGACTGCTCCTGTCCAGCAGAAAATGAAGGGTTGGAGGCTACTAAGAAAACCCTGCACAGTACTGATTGGACAGTAGATCTGTATCAATAAGTTGGCCGCACTGACCTTTGGAATCACTGGTATATATGGCTCTGAAAACCTTCAGACCCATTCATTATTATGTATAAATGGGTTTGAAGGTTAGGGATGGGTGAACAGTTTGGCCCGAGCATGAGTTTGGGCCGAATATTTGCCTGTTTGGCCATTCCCTGAACACCTGAATTTGCAGGGCGTTCGCCCCGATATACACCCTGCAATGCACTGAGCGCTGCACAGTGCATTCTGTGCTCTGATTGGGCAAAGCTTTGTAAGTTGGTTGGTAAGGAACGGGGCCGGTATTCTATCGATATTTGCCCCCCGTCGAAAAGTGCCCACGCATGCGCAGGACGGAGCCGCACTCCAGCTCATTTCCCACTCAGCTAGGGTGTCGTGACCATGGCGCATGCGCACATCACAGGAAGCATTTTTCGATGAAAGAGGGAATTTCATGGACACAATTGAAAGCTATTCACAGAGCGGAGGGGGACACCATACTTGTTACATTATGCCTTGCTGTTGCAGGGTGGCTTGTGGCTGTGTTGAAGGGTGGGTTTTGTCTGTGTTGCAACCCGCCCTTAGACACAGACAACAGGCGCTGATCAAGACATTAAAGCCACCGTGCAACACTGACAAAAGGTGACCTTGAGCAGACTGAAACCCCACCCCCAAAACAGCGAGGCACAATATGAGAACTACAGTGTGCCCCTCCGCTCTGTGAATAGCTTTTAATTGTGTCTGTGACATTCTCTCTCCCATCGAAAAATGCCTCCTGTGATGTGCGCATGCGCCATGGTCACGTCACTGCAGCTGATCGCCAAATCAGCTGGAGTGCAGCTCCGTCCTGCGCATGCGTGGGCACTTTTCGACGGAGGGCACATATCGATAGAACACCGGGAAGCTCGTCGCTGTGTCCTTAACAACTGTGGAGTCATCAGCTGTCAATGGGTTTCCCCACTGACAGCTGAATAAAAAATAAAAAAGTGTCGGTAAAACAAAAAGAAGAAAAATACTGCATTATATGCAAGTAATTGGCCATAAAAGGGGCATGGGGGTCTGGGTACTGCCCTGGGGGACATGGATCAATACATTTTATTTTTTTTTTAAACAATATTTTTTTTTCATGAGCAGTTTTAACCACTTCAGCCCCGGACCATTTGGCTGCCTAAAGACCAGAGGACTTTTTACAATTTGGCACTGCGCTGCTTTAACTGATGATTGCACAGTTATGCAATGCTGTACCCAAACGAAATTTGCATCCTTTTCTTCCCACAAATAGAGCTTTCTTTTGATGGTATTTGATCACCTCTGCCGTTTTTATTTTTTGCGCTATAAACGGAAAAAGACCAAAAATTTTGAAAAAAAATGATATTTTCTACTTTTTTGTTATTAAAAAAATCCAATAAACTCAATTTTAGTCATACATTTAGGCCAAAACTTTGTGACAAAAAGTGAGGTCTGCAAAATACTCACTATACCTCTCAGCAAATAGCTTGGGGTGGGTAAAAAAAATTTGTCTCTTTCCCGCAACTTGTGTCACAATATAAAATATTCCATGGACTCGACATGCCTCTCAGCAAATAGCTTGGGGTGTCTACTTTCCAAAATGGGGTCATTTGGGGGGGGGTTTGAACTGTCCTGGCATTTTATGCACAACATCTAGAAGCTTATGTCACACATCACCCACTCTTCTAACCACTTGAAGACAAAGCCCTTTCTGACACTTTTTGTTTACATGAAAAAATTTTTTTTTTTTGCAAGAAAATTACTTTGAACCCCCAAACATTATATATTTTTTTAAAGCAAATGCCCTACAGATTAAAATGGTGGGTGTTTCATTTTTTTTTTCACACAGTATTTGCGCAGCGATTTTTCAAACGCATTTTTTGGGGAAAAAACACACTTTTTTAAATTTTAATGCACTAAAACACACTATATTGCCCAAATGTTTGATGAAATAAAAAAGATGATCTTAGGCCGAGTACATGGATACCAAACATGACATGCTTTAAAATTGCGCACAAACGTGCAGTGGCGACAAAATAAATACATTTTTAAAAGCCTTTAAAAGCCTTTACAGGTTACCACTTTAGATTTACAGAGGAGGTCTACTGCTAAAATTACTGCCCTCGATCTGACCTTCGCGGTGATACCTCACATGCATGGTGCAATTGCTCTTTAAATTTGACGCCAGACCGACGCTTGCTTTCGCCTTAGCGCGAGAGCAGGGGGGGACAGGGGTGCTTTTTTTTTCTTTTTTTTTTTTTCTTTATTATTTTTTTGCTTTTTTATCTTATTTTTAAACTGTTCCTTTCATTTTTTTTTAAATCATTTTTATTGTTATCTCAGGGAATGTAAATATCCCCTATGATAGCAATAGGTAGTGACAGGTACTCTTTTTTGAAAAAATTGGGGTCTATTAGACCCTAGATCTCTCCTCTGCCCTCAAAGCATCTGACCACACCAAGATCGGTGTGATAAAATGCTTTCCCAATTTCCCAATGGCGCTGTTTACATCCGGCAAAATCTAAGTCATAAAATGCTCGTAGCTTCCGGTTTCTTAGGCCATAGAGATGTTTGGAGCCACTCTGGTCTCTGATCAGCTCTATGGTCAGCTGGCTGAATCACCGCTGCATTCTCAGGTTCCCTGTTGAGACAGGAGAGCCAGAGAAAAACACGGAAGACGGTGGGGGGGCATTCCCTCCCACTGCTTGTAAAAGCAGTCTAGAGGCTAATTAGCCGCTAGGATTGCTTTTACATGAAAGCCGACCGCTGGCTGAAAAGAATGATACCAAGATGATACCTAAACCTGCAGGCATCATTCTGGTATAACCACTCAAAGTCGTGAATGGCGTACCTGAAGACAAAAAAATGGTTAACAATAAAGCACAGTAAACAGTAAAGTATAAAAAATTGCATACCGGAAAAGCAAACATGATAAAACATAATAACAATAACAATAAAACATTGCAGAATAGAATACAGTAAAAAAGAGCAGAACAATAGAGAGAGAATAGAGAGAGAGAGAACAATAAAACGACAACTATTTTTTTTTTTTCTATATTTTTTTGTGTTTTTTTTTTTTTACACTGTTTTTGTAACTGTAACTTTTATAACTGTAACCGGTTCCAGGTTCGGGTCTCTCAAAATGCGATGGCATCTTGGGAGACCCTGTGAAAGTGTGCCTAGTCTGTGCAATGCTGTACCCTACGCTAATACTCAACTAGTGAATGGTAGCGTTCAAAACATTCACCAATGCAAAGACCAGGATTGTCAGGACAGGAGGGACAATAATAGCGGGTGTCACGCCTATATCCGTGCTTGCTGCAGACACAACATCTTTTTTGGGGAGGTTCGCTGGGTAGGGGTACTCGGGAGGACATAAAAATGCCTCTCATGCAGCCGACTGCATTTGGTTGGGGATGTGAATGGGGGAAGTACGGGCGCTGCAGAAGTGGTGGGTTCCCAATTAGGATTGGCGAATGCAGCAGGAAGGGCACTATGGGCACGACGGGCCTGTTTGTCTTCTTCTTGGTGGCAGCGGGACACTACTTGTGCTTGCCACCTCACCAGCTTGAACTGCACTTATGGGACTCGCCACGTCACCAAGTGTTACTGCAGTGCTGGTTTGACTACGACCGGGGTGTACTAGGCCGCTGGCGCTTGCCAGTTCACCAAAATGCTACCAAAAAACTGTTAGAGATCGCAGGGATCAGGCCTGAGTCTGCGAACGCTGCAGTTATGCGTTTAGTGTTTTGTAAGTGTCAGTGATCGATCGATACTGCACTTGGGTGGGCTGGGCTGGGCCAGGCGGAGGGGCAAAACGCAGGTGCTAGCAGGTATCTGGGCTGATCCCGCTAACACTGCGTTTTTGGGAACCCTAAACTGCTGGGGACGCTAGTATAGATCTGATCGGATCAGATATTGGTCCGTTCAGGAACTATACCACTAAGGGAGGTGTACGGTGGGTGCGTGGGTGTTAGCGCTACTGGCGCTAACCTGACGCTGCTTGGGGCTGGTGCTTGCCAGTTCACCAAAATCCTACCAAAAAAACTGTTAGCGATCGCAGGGATCAGGCCTGACTCTGCGAACGCTGCAGTTATGTGTTTAGTGTTTTGTAAGTGACAGTGATCGATCGATACTGCACTTGAGTGGGCTGGGCTGGGCCGGGCGGAGGGGCAAAACACAGGTGCTAGCAGGTATCTGGGCTGATCCTGCTAACACTGCGTTTTTGGGAACCCTAAACTGCTGGGGACGCTAGTATAGATCTGATCGGATCAGATATTGATCCGTTCAGATACTATACCACTAAGGGAGGCGTATGCTGTGTGCGTGGGTGTTAGCGGTACTGGCGCTAATCTGACGCTGCCTGGGGCGACGCATATCACCGCCGGGTGATCAGGGGGCTAAACCTTTATTCGGTAATAAACGGTGGGTGCCCTGACACTATAAAAAATAAACGAACTAACCAGCGTCACCCGTAACGGTTATACGGTGATCAGGGTGAAAGGGTTAACTAGGGGGCAATCAAGGGGTTAAAACATTTATTAGATAGTTTATGGGGGTCCCTGTCGCTATAAAACGCTGACGGCGAACCTATATATTTACGTCCCTAACTAGCGTAACCAGTGACACTAATACAGTGATCAGAAAAATGATCGCTTAGTGACACTGGTGACAGGGGGTGATCAAGGGGTAAAACTTTATTAGGGAGGGTTAGGGGGTATCCTAGACCTAAAGGGGGCTAATACTAACTGTCCTACCACAGTAACTGTCACAAACTGACACCATGCAGTAATCAGAAAAAAAAAAAAAACTGCTTGGTGTCAGTGTGACAGGGGGGTAGGGGTGATTGGGGGGTGATCGGGGGGGGACGCGGGGTAAAGGGGGGGTGTAAAGTGTGCCTGGCATGTTCTACTGTGTGTGTGTGTGTTTGTGTAACTCACTCGGATATCTTCTCTCCTCGGCGCCGGAACGGAAAATGCCGAGGAGAGATGACATCACATCCCCTGCTTCTGTGTACTACACAGAGGCAGGGGAAGATCCTCATTGGCTGGGAGCGATCGCGAGGGGGGGGCACGAATGGATGGCCTCCCCCTCATCTCTGATCGCTGCCAGACCAAAGCCGACCGCCTCAGGCACCGGGGGGGGTCCGATCGGACCCCCCCCGGGGGAAGGAAATCACGTACCAGGTTCGTACCATTCTGCTGACGTATATCTGCGTGAGGGGGTCATCAAGTGGTTAATGCTGCTTAAAGATCAACAAAGAAAATAAAAAAATTGTTTAAATATATCGTGCCTGGGGGCCCTTAACCAATTGCCGACCACCGCACGCCGATGTACGTCGGCACAATGGCACGGGCAGGCATAAGGGCTAACACCCACGCACGCAGCAATATCTGATCCGATCAGATCTATACTAGCATCCCCAGCAGTTTAGGGTTCCCAAAAATGCAGTATTAGCGGGATTAGCCCAGATACCTGCTAGCACCTGTGTTTTGCCCCTCCGCCAAGCCCAGCCCAGCCCAGCCCACCCAAGTTCAGTATCGATCGATCACTGTCACTTACAAAACACTAAACACATAATTGCAGCGTTCGCAGAGTCTGGCCTGATCCCTGTAATCGCTAACAGTTTTTTTGGTAGCGTTTGTTACATTTGCTGACAGTCTGGAGCTTTTTTACCTGTGAGTCTCACTACTGTACCAGTAAATTTAGAGCCCAAAATGGCAAATCAACGGTACACTAGTGAAGAGACCTACATATTTCTGAGCGTGAAGAGGAAGTCACTCATCTGTCAGATTCAGGCTCAGAATACGATCCTGTAGACAGCAGCGGCTCCATGACAGATAACTCTGAGGACGGAGTTGTGGTCCCTGCCAAGGTCAGGCGTACCAGACCCCAATCTTCTTCTGCTGTTGTTGAGGTGCAAGAACCGCAGGTCCCTCGTATGGAGCAGAGAAGTACTAGTGCCGCTATTCCTTCTGGTGAACTGGCAAGCACCAGCGGCCTAGTACACCCTGGTCGTACATCCAGCACTGCAGTATCACGTGGCGAGTCCCATAAGTGCAGTTCAAGCTGGCGAGGTGGCAAGCACAAGTAGTATCCCGCTGCCACCAAGAAGAAGACAAAGATAGGCCCATCGTGCCCATAGTGCCCTTCCTGCTGCATTCGCCAATCCTAATTGGGAACCCACCACTTCTGCAGCACCCGTACTTTCCCCATTCAATGGCCAACCCGGCATTCAGGTGGAAAGTTGATTTTACGTCACATGATTTTTATTCGCTGTTTTTCACCGAAGATCTCTATAGATCTATTGTGGACCAAAGCAATTTGTATGCTGGTCAATACATCGCCACTAATCCCCAGTCCTCCCTTGCCAGAGATTGGAGACCAATTATGGTCTCCGAATTTAAGACCTTTCTGGGCCTATCCCTCAACATGGGCATAGTTAAAATGAGTACGTTGCGGTCATATTGGTCCATTGACCCAATGTACCATATGCCCATGTTCTCTGCTTCCATGGCCAGGGCATGATACGAGCAGATTTTGCGGTTCATGCACTTCAATGACAATGAACTCTGTCGTCCTCGTGGAGACCCTGGATACGATCGGCTCTACAAAATTCGGCCCCTCGTAAACCACTTCAACCAACGTTTTGCAGACTTGTTTACTCCCCTATCCAGTTGTCTGCGTTGATGAGTCCCTGATTAAGTTTTCTGGCCACTTGTCATTCAAACAGTATCTTCCCAGCAAGCGTGCCAGATACGGGGTCAAGATGTATAAGCTCTGTGACAGGGCCACAGGCTATACATGTAGTTTTATGGTTTACGAGGGCAAAGATAGTCACGTAGAGCCGACAAACTGCCCTGACTACATAGGAAGCGCTGGCAAAATAGTGTGGGACTTGGTGTCACCCTTATTCAGAAAGGGGTACCACTTGTACGTGGACAATTATTACACGAGCGTGCCACTTTTTAGTCACTTCTTTGATCATCAGATTGGAGCATGTGGCACCGTGCGATCTAATCGCCGGGGCTTTCCCCAGCGGCTTGTAGATTCCCGTCTTAGGCTGGGGGAGAGAGCCTGCTTGAAGTGTAATAACTTGCTTGCTATGAAGTGGAGGGATAATAAGAATGTTTTCGTTCTTACCTCCCTTCATGCAGACATGACGGTCCAAATTACTACGGCGACTGGTGTTGTGGAGAAACCCCTCTGTGTCCACGAATATAACCAAAATATGGGAGGGGTGGACCTCAACGACCAGTTGTTTGCACCATACCTAGTTGCCCGTAAGGCGAGACGCTGGTACAAAAAATTGTCTGTTTATTTATTTCAATTGGCTTTGCTGAAGGCTCATGTGCTATACAGAGCTTCAGGACAGACTGGATCCTTCCTTAAATTCCAGGAAGAGATCGTCAGAGCCCTTCTGTTTCCAGACGGTGCTCCACCTCACCTTCCCCAACCAGATGCAGTAAGCGGCTGCATGAGAGGCATTTTCCTTATGTCCTCCCGAGTACCCCTACCCAACGAGCCCCCCAAAGAAAATGTCATGTCTGCAGAAAGCGCGGATATAGGCGTGACACCCGTTATTATTGTCCCTCCTGTCCTGACAATCCTGGTCTTTGCATTGGTGAATGTTTTGAACGCTACCATACACTAGTGGAGTTTTAGCGTAGGGTACAGCATTGCACAGACTAGGCACACTTTCACAGGGTCTCCCAAGATGCCATCGCATTTTGAGAGACCCGAACCTGGACCGAACTGTTACAGTTACAGTTACAAATAAAAGTGTAAAAAAAAAAGTAAAAAATAAAAAAAACACAAAAAAAATATAAAATAGAAAAAACAAAAATAGTTGTCGTTTTATTGTTCTCTCTCTCTCTATTGTTCTGCTCTTTTTTACTGTATTCTATTCTGCAATGTTTTATTGTGTTTTATTGTTAACCATTTTTTTGTTTTCAGGTACGCCATTCAGCTGCAGCACGGATTTATTCATCTTGACAGCAACAGCGTTTGCTCCCACGATACATAAAGCCGTGACTCCAGCGCTGTCGGAGGTGATTTCACCACCACAGTTAAAAAAAAGTGCATATATGCCTAAGCATGGGGGCAGAAGGGGCAGAGGAGCGATTTGCTCCTAACTTTTGAGGGTGGATGCCCCCATGCTTCGACATATATATATTTTAGGCACAGGTTGCATTAAAAAATGTATTATTTTTTACTATTTTTTTTTGTATTTGCTTTGCAGGTATGGTAAGTCTTACTGTTATACTGTAATGTTACTTTGTTTTATTGTTAACCATCATTTGCTTAGCAGGTACGCCATTCAGCTGCAGCGCAGATTTCTTAATCTTGACAGCAACAGCGTTTGCTCCCACGATACATAAAGCCGTGACTCCAGCGCTGTAGGAGGTGATTTCACCACCACAGTTAAAAACAAAATGGTGCATGTATGCCCGCCATTAGAAGTTGGTGGATGAAGGGAGGTATTCTAATGGTGGGCATACCCACCAATCAATCTCTTTTTTTTGTTCAGCCCACAGGCTGCATGAATAAAAAGTTTACAATATATGCCCAACAAGGACCAGCAACGTACTGGTATGTTGCTGGACTTTGAGTGGTCACACCAGAATGATGCCTGTGGGTTTAGGTATCATCTTGGTATAATTCTTTTCAGCCAGCGGTTGGCTTTCATGTAAAAGCAATCCTAGTGGCTAATTAGCCTCTAGACTGCTTTTATAAGCAGTGGGAGGGAATATCCCCCCCTCCCACCGTCTTCCATGCTTTTCTCTGGCTCTCCTGTCCCAACAGGGAACCTGAGAATGCAACCGGTGATTCCGCCAGCTGACCATAGAGCTGATCAGAGACCAGAATGGCTCCAATCATCTCTATGGCCTTAGAAACCGGAAGCTACGAGCATTTCATGACTTAGATTTCGCTAGATATAAACAGCGCCATTGGGAAATTGGGAAAGCATTTTATTACAATGATCTTGGTGTGGTCAGATGCTTTGAGGGCAGAGGAGAGATCTAGGGTCTAATAGACCCCATTTTTTTCAAAAAAGAGTACCTGTCACTACCTATTGCTATCATAGGGGATATTTACATTCCCTAAGATAACAATAAAAATGATAAAAAAAATATAAATGAAAGGAACAGTTTAAAAATAAAATAAAAAAGCAAAATAAATAATAAAAAAAAAAGCACCCCTGTCCCCCCCTGCTCTCGCACAAAGGCGAACGCAAGCGTCGGTTTGGCGTCATATGTAAGCAGCAATTGCACCATGCATGTGAGGTATCACCGCGAAGGTCAGATCAAGGGCAGTAATTTTAGCAGTAGATCTCCTCCATAAATCTAAAGTGACAACCTGTAAAGGCATTTAAAGACTTTTAAAATGTATGTAGTTTGTCGCTGCTGCGCGTTTGTGCGCAATTTTAAAGCATGTCGTGTTTGGTATCCATGTACTCGGCCTAAGATCATCTTTTTTATTTCATCAAACATTTGGGCAATATAGTGTGTTTTAGTGCCTTAAAATTAAAAAAAAAAAAAAAATGAAACACCCACCATTCTAATCTGTAGGTCCCTTGCTTTAAAAAAATATATAATGTTTGGGGGTTCAAAGTAATTTTCTTGCAAAAAAAATATTTTTTCATGTAAATAAAAAGTGTCAGAAAGGGCTTTGTCTTCAAGTGGTTAGAAGAGTGGGTGATGTGTGACATAAACTTCTAAATGTTGTGCATAAAATGCCAGGACAGTTCAACCCCCCCCCCCCCAAAAAGGCCCCATTTTGGAAAGTAGACACCCCAAGTTATTTGCTGAGAGGCATGTCGAGTCCATGGAATATTTTATATTTTGACACAAGTTGCAGGAAAAAGACAATTTTTGTTTGTTTGCACAAAGTTGTCACTAAATGATATATTGCACAAACATGCCATGGGCCTATGTGACATAATAGCCCAAAATACATTCTGTTGCTTCTCCTGAGTACGGGGATACCACATGTGTGAGACTTTTTAGGAGTCTAGCCGCGTACGGGACCCCGAAAACCAAGCACCGCCTTCAGGGTTTCTAAGGGCGTAAATTTTTGATTTCACTCCTCACTGCCTATCACAGTTTCGGAGGCCATGGAATGCCCAGATGGCACAAAATCCCCCCAAATGACCCCATTTTTGAAAATAGACACCCCAAGCTATTTGCTGAGAGGTATGGTAAGTATTTTGCAGATCTCGGTTTTTGTCACAAAGTTTTGAAAATTGAAAAAAGAAAAAAAAATACATTTTTCTTGTCTTTCTTCATTTTCGAAAACAAATGAGAGCTGCAAAATACTCACCATGCCTCTCAGCAAATAGCTTGGGGTGTTTACTTTCCAAAATGGGGTCATTTGGGGGGGTTTGTGCCATCTTGGCATTTTATGTGGTATCCCCGTACTCAGGAGAAGCAGCAGAATGTATTTTGGGGTGTAATTCCACATATGCCCATGGCATGTTTGAGCAATATATCATTTAGTGACAACTTTGTGCAAAAAAAAAAAAAGTTTGTCATTTTCCCGCAACTTGTGGCAAAATATAAAATATTCCATGGACTCAACATGCCTCTCAGCAAATAGCTTGGGGTGTCTACTTTCCAAAATGGGGTCATTTGGGGGGGTTTGTGCCATCTTGGCATATTATGGCCTTCAAAACTGTGATCATTTATAAAATTTACACCCTTAGAAATCCTGAAGGCGGTGATTGGTTTTCGGGGCCCCGTACGCGGCTAGGCTCCCAAAAAGTCACACACATTGAGCAATATATCATTTAGTGACAACTTTTTGTAAAAAAAAATGTTTTTATTTTTTTTTGTCATTATTCAATCACTTGGGACAAAAAAATAAAATATTCAATGGGCTCAACATGCCTCTTAGCAATTTCCTTAGGGTGTCTACTTTCCAAAATGGGGTCATTTGGGGAGGTTTGTACTGCCCTGCCATTTTAGCACCTCAAGAATTTAGATTCAGTCATAAACTAAAAGCTGCATAAATTCCAGAAAATGTACCCTAGTTTGTAGACGCTATAACATTTGCGCAAACCAATAAATATACACTTATTGACATTTTTTTTTTACCAAAGACATGTGGCTGAATACATTTTGCCCTAAATGTATGACTAAAATTGAGTTTATTGGATTTTTCTTGTAACAAAAAGTAGAAAATATAATTTTTAAAAAAAATTTAGGTATTTTTCCGTTTATATCGCAAAAAATAAAAATCGCAGAGGCAATCAAATGCCATCAAAAGAAAGCTCTATTTGTGGGAAAAAAAGGACGCAACTTTCGTTTGGGTACAACATTGCATGACCGCGCAATTACCAGTTAAAGCAACGCAGTGCCAAATTGTAAAAATTCCTCTGGTCTTTGCCCAGCCAAATTGGTCCGGGGCTTAAGTGGTTAATGTACCTGTAAAGTGGCGCATTTGTAGAATATACAGAACATGCTACAGTAAAAATGACATTTCTAAAGAAAAAAAAACATCTAAAATGACTCGCAATTACAATTGCTAGCACCCGGCTATTAAAAAAATAAAGAAAAAAATGGCGTGGGGTCCCCCTCCGTCCATACCAGGCCCCTAGGGTCTTATATAGATTCTAAGGGGAACTCCACGCCTACATTTAAAAAAAATGGCGTGGGGTCCTCCCCCCTAAATCCATACCAGACCCTTATCCAAGCATGCAGCCTGGCAGGTCAGGAAAAGGGGGGCGAGCACCCCCCCGCTGAACCATACCAGGCCACATGCTCTCAACATGGGGGGGTGGGTGCTTTGGGACAGGGGGGCTCTGCGCGCCCCACCCCAAAGCACCTTTATCCCATGTTGATGGGGACAAGGGCCTGACATCCCTGAGCTGTGGTTGCTGGGGTCTGTGGGTGGGTGGGGGGGCTTATCAGAATCTGGACCCCCCTTTAACAAGGGGGCCCCCGGATCCTGCCCCCCCCCATGTGAATGGGTACCGGGTACATCGAACATTCACCAAAAAAGTGTAAAAAAACAAAAACCGCAGGGGACCTTTTATGACAAATATTTTTTTGTAGTCCAGGCAACCCCTTCTAAGAATACAGCTTAGCTGGTCAGTGAAAAAAAAATGCTCCTTACATTTGTGGTCAGTGGGATGAATGCCCCCCCTCCCTTTACAGATAGCAAAAACGATTATTGGTGTCAGTAGTTACTTACCTAAGAGGCAAACATAGTCCAACCTTGGTTGAGAATAAGCTTGACTGTCCATGCTTGCCTTGACCTTGAACTGAACACCCCCCAATGCATCAATGCATCAATGTATCAATGCAAAAAAAAGTTTTAAAAACAACCGTTCTTTCAGGAGCAGTGATTTTAATAATGCTTAAAGTGAAACAATAAAAATGAAATATTCCTTTAAATATCGTGCCTGGGGGTCCCCTTAGTCTGCCTGTAAGGTAGTGCATCTTTCCGATGTGTTTTACAGTCCCACAGCAAAATTAAATTTCTAAAAGGAAAAAATGTCAATTAAAATTGCTTGAGACTGTAATGTATTGCTGTCTCCCGGTAATATAGATAAAAAACATTGAAAAAACGGCGTGCACCCCCCCCCAGTCCATACCAGGCACTTTGGGTCTGGTATGAATATTAAGGGGAACTCTACACCAAATTTTAAAAAAAATGGCATGGGGGTCCCCCCAAAATCCATACCAGACCCTTACCTGAGCATGCAACCCCCCCTCCTGAACCGTACCAGGCCACATGCCCAGAGGCGCCCCCAAAGCACCTTTTCCCCATGTTGATAGGGACAAGGGCCTCATCCCCACAGCCCTTGCCCGGTGGTTGTGGGGGTCTGCAGGCGGGGGGGCTTATCAGAATCTGGAAGCCCCCTTTAAAAAGGGGGCCCCAGATCCCGCCCTCCTCTGTGAATGGGTATTCGGTACATTGTACCCCTACCCATTCACCAAAAAAGTGTCAAAAAGTAAAAACGACAGGAGACAGTTTTGGACAATTCCTTTATAAAAAAAATAAATAAATAAGCGTCCTGCGATGTCCATCCCTCTTCAATCACGACGTCCGACGGTCCCGACAAATATAAGAAAAAAAATTCACATGGGGGCAGGATATGGGGGCCCCCTTCTTAAAGGGGACTTCCAGATTCCAATAAGCCCCCTGCCCACAGACCCCCACAACCACCGGGCAAGGGTTGTGGAGATGAGGCCCTTGTCCCCACCAACATGGGGACAAGGTGCTTTGAGGCGGACCCCAAAGCACCCTCCCCATGTTGAGGGCATGTGGCCTGGTACGGTTCGGGTGGGGGGGCGCTTGGCTGCCTCCCCTTTCCTGACCTGCCAGGTTCCTTCCCCGGATAAGGGTCTGGTATGGATTTTGGGGGGACACCCACACCATTTTTTTTAAATATATATATATATATATATATATATATATATATATATATATATATATATACTGTATATATCAGGGACGTGCAGCACCTGCCATGAGCATAAAAAAAGGAGTAAATTGAGCTTTGAGGGTTGTAGCTCGGCGACATGGGGTCACAGAAACCCCAAATTTGGGGGGTAGATAGCAGAAGTCCTACCCAACTACAGGTCTACTGTAGTGGGCTACTGGGGCTGCTGTCACCTATAGTTCTGGAGATACTGGGCTTCTTGTGCAGCCTGTCAGAAGCTACATACAGAACGGCCAGTTTGGATACAAGCTACACACTCTGCAGCAGACTGAGAGGATGAGCTCACAGTGCCCTCACTTCTTGTCAGAAGCACTGAGCTTAATGGACAGCTTGGACCAATGGTAAAGCACCATTGGAACAAGCTGTCCAATAAAAATGCTGCAGTGGAGGCATGCCTCTCACTGCAGTGTCATAGAAGGGGCATGTGTCTAAAAGACAAATACTCCCTTCCAGCCCAGCCCTCTTAACTAGAAGGAAAAAGCATGGGTTTGTATGTCTTATGCCGCGTACACACGAGCGGACTTTCCGGCATACTTGGTCCGGCGGACCAGAGTCCGCCGCACATTCCGATCGTGTGCAGGCTCCCGCTGACTTTTTTCCCCCTAGATTTGAAGCATGTTTCAAATCTTTCCGTCGTAAGTCTGCCGGACTCAGCTCCTGACGGAAAGCCCGTTCGTCTGTATTGCTGGTCCAATGGACCGGATACAACGCAAGGGCAGGGTACTGCATCTCGCGCTCGCTGCAAAGTCCGGTCATGTGTAGGCAAGTTCGTCCATTCAGAAAGTCCGGCGGTAGTCCGCCGGAAAGTCCGGCGGGAAGAACGTTGGACCAAGTCTGCCGGAAAGTCTGCTCGTGTGTACGCGGCATAAGATTTACCCACAATCCCATGTTTTCCTCACACAGTTAAGAGGGAGGATCTGCTGCTGCTGAAAATGGTACAAGCTAAATCATATATTATTATGCTATAATATAATAAGATATAATAAGATAATAATTTATTATTTATCTATTTACTGTGAAATTACTGGTTAGAAGTTATTACTTCAAACTTCAGTAATTTGTCCGTTAAGCCACCTGCTTGAGTACAGTTTTTGAAAATATAATACATTACCCTAAAACAATATATAATAATTATTTGTATATTACTTACTTATGGTAAATAACCCCTTGCCACCGAGGCTAATTCTGACACTTCACTTTTACATGTAATAATCATCATATTTTTGCTAGAAAATTACTCAAACATTACAGTTGCAATAAAAAAGTATGTGAACCCTTTTGGAATGATTTGGATTTCTGCACAAATTGGTCATAAAATGTGATCTGATCTTCATCTAAGTCACAACTAAGTCAACACATCTTAGTCACAACAATAGACAATAACAGCCTGCTTAAACTAATAACACACAAAAAATTAAATGTTACCATGTTTTTATTGAACACACCATGTAAACATTCACAGTGCAGGTGGAAAAAGTATGTGAACCCCTAGACTAATGAGATCTCCAAGAGCTAATTGGAGTGAGGTGTCAGCCAACTGGAGTCCAATCAATGAGATGAGATTGGAGGTGTTGGTTACAGCTGCCCTGCCCTATAAAAACACACACCAGTTCTGGGTTTGCTTTTCACAAGAAACATTGCCTGATGTGAATGATGCCTCGCACAAAAGAGCTCTCAGAAGAACTACGATTAAGAATTGTTCACTTGCATAAAGCTGGAAAGGGTTATAAAAGTATCTCCAAAAGCCTTGCTGTTCATCAGTCCACGGTAAGACAAATTGTCTATGGATGGAGTAAGTTCAGCACTGCTGCTACTCTCCCTAGGAGTGGGCGTCCTGTAAAGATGACTGCAAGAACACAGCGCAGACTGCTCAATGAGGTGAAGAAGAATCCTAGAGTGTCAGCTAAAGACTTACAAAAGTCTCTGGCATATGCTAACATCCCTGTTAGCGAATCTACGATACGTAAAACACTAAACAAGAATGGATTTCATGGGAGGATACCACAGAGGAAGCCACTGCTGTCCAAAAAAAACATTGCTGCACATTTACAGTTTGCACAAGAGCACCTGGATGTTCCACAGCAGTACTGGCAAAATATTCTGTGGACAGATGAAACCAAAGTTGAGTTGTTTGGAAGAAACACACAAAACTATGAGGGGAGAAAATGAGGCACAGCACACCAACATCAAAATCTCATCCCAACTGTGAAGTATAGTGGTGGGGGCATCAGGGTTTGGGGCTGCTTTGCTGCGTCAGAGCCTGGACGGATTGCTATCATTGAAGGAAAAATGAATTCCCAAGTTTATCAAGACATTTTGCAGGAGAACTTAAGGCCATCTGTCCACCAGCTGAAGCTCAACAGAAGATGAGTGTTGCAACAGGACAACAATCCAAAGAATAGAAGTAAATCAACAACAGAATGGCTTAAACAGAAGAAAATACTCCTTCTGGAGTGGCCCAGTCAGAGTCCTGACCTCAACCTGATTGAGATGCTGTGGCATGACCTCAAGAAAGCGATTCACACCAGACATCCCAAGAATATTGCTGAAATGAAACAGTTCTGTAAAGAGGAATGGTCAAGAATTACTCCTGACAGTTGTGCACGTCCGATCTACAACTACAGGAAATGTTTGGTTGAAGTTATTGCTGCCAAAGGAGGTTCAACCAGTTATTAAATCCAAGGGTTCACATACTTTTTCCACCTGCACTGTGAATGTTTGCATGGTGTGTTCAATAAAAACATGGTAACATCTAATTTTTTGTGTGTTGTTAGTTTAAGCAGACTGTGATTGTCTATTGTTGTGACTTAGATGAAGATCAGATTACATTTTATGACCAATTTGTGCAGAAATCCATATCATTCCAAAAGGGTTCACATACTTTTTATTGCAACTGTATATATATATTTTTTTTAGCAGACACCCTAGGGAATAAAATGTTGGTCGTTGCAACTTTTTATGTTACACAGTATTTGGGCAGCAATTTTTCAAACACGTTTTTTTTTTTAGACAAAAAATGTTTCATGAATATATAAAAATAAAAAAACGCTAAAAACAGCCCAATTTTTTGTATAATGTGAAAAATGATGTTACACCGAATAAATAGATACCTAACATGTCACGCACACTTGTGGAATGGCGTCCAACTTCAGTACTTAAAAATCTCCATAGGTGACTCTTTAAAACTTTTTACAGGTTACATGTTTAGCCACTTCAGCCCCGGAAGGTTTTACCCCCTTCCTGACCAGAGCACTTTTTACAATTCGGCACTGCGTCGCTTTAACTGCTAATTGCGTGGTCATGCAATGCTGTACCCAAACGAAATTTGCGTCCTTTTCTTCCCACAAATAGAGCTTTCTTTTGATGGTATTTGATCACCTCTGCCGTTTTTATTTTTTGCGCTATACACGAAAAAAGACCGAAAATTTTGAAAAAAAATGATATTTTCTACTTTTTGTTCTAAAAAAAATCCAATAAACTCAATTTTAGTCATACATTTAGGCCAAAATGTATTCGGCCACATGTCTTTGGTAAAAAAAATGTCAATAAGTGTATATTTATTGGTTTGCGCAAAAGTTATAGCGTCTACAAACTAGGGTACATTTTCTGGAATTTACACAGCCTTTAATTTATGACTGCCTATGTCGTTTCTTGAGGTGCTAAAATGGCAGGGCAGTACAAAACCCCCACAAATGACCCCATTTTGGAAAGTAGACACCCCAAGGAATTTGCTGAGAGGCATGTTGAGCCCATTGAATATTCATTTTTTTTGTCCCAAGTGATTGAATAATGACAAAAAAAAAAAAAAAATTACAAAAAGTTGTCACTAAATGATATATTGCTCACACAGGCCATGGGCATATGTGGAATTGCACCCCAAAATACATTTAGCTGCTTCTCCTGAGTACAGGGATAACACATGTGTGGGACTTTTTGGGAGCCTAGCCGCGTACGGGGCCCCAAAAACCAATCACTGCCTTCAGGATTTCTAAGGGCGTACATTTTTGATTTTACTCCTCACTACCTATCACAGTTTTGAAGGCCATAAAATGCCCAGATGACATAAAACCCCCCCAAATGACCCCATTTTGGAAAGTAGACACCCCAAGCTATTTGCTTTGAGGCATGTTGAGTCCATGGAATGTTTTATATTTTGACACAAGTTGCGGGAAAGTGACAAATTTTTTTTTTTTTTTTGCACAAAGTTGTCACTAAATGATATATTGCTCACACAGGCCATGGGCATATGTGGAATTGCACCCCAAAATACATTTAGCTGCTTCTCCTGAGTATGAGGATACCACATGTGTGGGACTTTTTGGGAGCCTAGCCGCGTACGGGACCCCCAAAACCAATCACTGCCTTCAGGATTTCTAAGGGCGTACATTTTTGATTTTACTCCTCACTGCCTATCACAGTTTCGGAGGCCATGGAATGCCCAGGTGGCACAAACCCCCCCCAAATGACCCCATTTTGGAAAGTAGACACCCCAAGCTATTTGCTGAGAGGCATGGTGAGTATTTTGCAGCTCTCATTTGTTTTTGAAAATAAAGAAAGACGAGAAAAAAAATTTTTTTTTTCCTTTTTCAATTTTCAAAACTTTGTGACAAAAAGTGAGGTCTGCAAAATACTCACTATACCTCTCATCAAATAGCTTGGGGTGTCTACTTTCCAAAATGGGGTCATTTGGGGGTTTTTTTTGCCACCTGGGCATTCCATGTCCTCCGAAACTGTGATAGGCAGTGAAGAGTGAAATCAAAAATTTACGGCCTTAGAAAGCCTGAAGGCGGTGCTTGGTTTTCGGGGTCCCGTACGCGGCTAGGCTCCCAAAAAGTCTCACACATGTGGTATCCCCGTACTCAGGAGAAGCAACAGAATGTATTTTGGGGTGTAATTTCACATATTCCCATGGCATGTTTGAGCAATATATCATTTAGTGACAACTTTGCGCAAAAAAAAATAAAAAAAATAAAAAATTGTCTCATTCCCGCAACTTGTGTCACAATATAAGATATTCCATGGACTCAACATGACTCTCAGCAAATAGCTTGGGGTGTCTACTTTCCAAAATGGGGTCATTTGGGGGGGTTTTGAACTGTCCTGGCATTTTATGCACAACATCTAGAAGCTTATGTCACACATCACCCACTCTTCTAACCACTTGAAGACAAAGCCCTTTCTGACACTTATTGTTTACATAAAAAAATATTTTTTTTTTGCAAGAAAATTACTTTGAACCCCCAAACATTATATATTTTTTTTAAAGCAAATGCCCTACAGATTAAAATGGTGGGTGTTTCATTTTTTTTTTTCACACAGTATTTGCGCGGCGATTTTTCAAACGCATTTTTTGGGGAAAAAACACACTTTTTTACATTTTAATGCACTAAAACACACTATATTGCCCAAATGTTTGATGAAATAAAAAAGATGATCTTAGGCCGAGTACATGGATACCAAACATGACATGCTTTAAAATTGCGCACAAACGTGCAGTGGCGACAAACTAAATACATTTTTAAAAGCCTTTAAAAGCCTTTACAGGTTACCACTTTAGATTTACAGAGGAGGTCTACTGCTAAACTTACTGCCCTCGATCTGACCTTCGCGGCGATACCTCACATGCATGGTGCAATTGCTGTTTACATTTGACGCCAGACCGACGCTTGCGTTCGCCTTAGCGCGAGAGCAGGGGGGACAGGGGTGCTTTTTTTTTTTTTTTTTTTTTTTTCTTTATTATTATTATTTTTTTATCTTATTTTTAAACTGTTCCTTTCATTTTTTTTTTTTTAAATCATTTTTATTGTTATCTCAGGGAATGTAAATATCCCCTATCATAGCAATAGGTAGTGACAGGTACTCTTTTTTGCAAAAATTGGGGTCTATTAGACCCTAGATTTCTCCTCTGCCCTCAAAGCATCTGACCACACCAAGATCGGTGTGATAAAATGCTTTCCCAATTTCCCAATGGCGCTGTTTACATCCGGCGAAATCTAAGTCATAAAATGCTCGTAGCTTCCGGTTTCTTAGGCCATAGAGATGTTTGGAGCCACTCTGGTCTCTGATCAGCTCTATGGTCAGCTGGCTGAATCACCGGCTGCATTTTCAGGTTCCCTGTTGAGACAGGAGAGCCAGAGAAAAACACGGAAGACATTGGGGGGGGGGGGCATTCCCTCCCACTGCTTGTAAAAGCAGTCTAGAGGCTAATTAGCCGCTAGGATTGCTTTTACATGAAAGCTGACCGCTGGCTGAAAAGAATGATACCAAGATGATACCTAAACCTGCAGGCATCATTCTGGTATAACCACTCAAAGTCGTGAATGGCGTACCTGAAGACAAAAAAATGGTTAACAATAAAGCACAGTAAACGGTAAGGTATAAAAAATTGCATACCTGAAAAGCAAACATGATAAAACATAATAACAATAAAACATTGCAGAATAGAATACAGTAAAAAAGAGCAGAACAATAGAGAGAATAGAGAGAGAAAGAACAATAAAACGACAACTATTTTTTTTTTATTTTATATTTTTGTATGTGTTTTTTTTTTTTTTTTTTTTTACACTTTTTTTTGTAACTAACTTTTATAACTGTAACCGGTTCCAGGTTCGGGTCTCTCAAAATGCGATGGCATCTTGGGAGACCCTGTGAAAGTGTGCCTAGTCTGTGCAATGCTGTACCCTACGCTAATAGTCAACTAGTGCATCGTAGCGTTCAAAATATTCACCAATGCAAAGACCAGGATTGTCAGGACAGGAGGGACAATAATAGCGGGTGTCACGCCTATATCCGCGCTTGCTGCAGACACGACATCTTTTTTGGGGGGGTTCGCTGGGTAGGGGTACTCAGGAGGACATAAAGAAAATGCCTCTCATGCAGCCGACTGCATTTGGTTGGGGATGTGAATGGGGGAAGTACGGGCGCTGCAGAAGTGGTGGGTTCCCAATTAGGATTGGCGAAAGCAGCAGGAAGGGCATTATGGGCACGACGGGCCTGTGTTTGTCTTTTTGGTGGTAGCGGGACACTACTTGTGCTTGCCACCTCACCAGCTTGAACTGCACTTATGGGACTCGCCACGTCACCAAGTGTTACTGCAGTGCTGGTTTGACTACGACCGGGGTGTACTAGGCCGCTGGTGCTTGCCAGTTCACCAAAACACTACCAAAAAAACTGTTAGCGATCGCAGGGATCAGGCCTGACTCTGCGAACGCTGCAGTTATGCGTTTAGTGTTTTGTAAGTGACAGTGATCGATCGATACTGCACTTGGGTGGGCTGGGCTGGGCCGGGCGGAGGGGCAAAACGCAGGTGCTAGCAGGTATCTGGGCTGATCCCGCTAACACTGCGTTTGTGGGAACCCTAAACTGCTGGGGACGCTAGTATAGATCTGATCAGATCAGATATTGATCCGATCAGATACTATACCACTAAGGGAGGCGTATTCTGCGTGCGTGGGTGTTAGCGGTACTGGCGCTAATCTGACGCTGCCTGGGGCTGGTGCTTGCCAGTTCACCAAAACGCTACCAAAAAAACTGTTAGCGATCGCAGGGATCAGGCCTGACTCTGCGAACGCTGCAGTTATGCGTTTAGTGTTTTGTAAGTGACAGTGATCGATCGATACTGCACTTGGGTGGGCTGGGCCGGGCGGAGGGGCAAAACGCAGGTGCTAGCAGGTATCTGGGCTGATCCCGCTAACACTGCGTGTTTGGGAACCCTAAACTGCTGGGGACGCTAGTATAGATCTGATTGGATCAGATATTGATCCGTTCAGATACTATACCACTAAGGGAGGTGTACGGTGCGTGCGTGGGTGTTAGCGGTACTGGCACTAATCTGACGCTGCCTGGGGCTGGTGCTTGCCAGTTCACCAAAACGCTACCAAAAAAACTGTTAGCGATCGCAGGGATCAGGCCTGACTATGCGAACGCTGCAGTTATGCATTTAGTGTTTTGTAAGTGACAGTGATCGATCGATACTGCACTTGGGTGGGCTGGGCCGGGCGGAGGGGCAAAACGCAGGTGCTAGCGGGTATCTGGGCTGATCCCGCTAACACTGCGTTTTCGGGAACCCTAAACTGCTGGGGACGCTAGTATAGATCTGATTGGATCAGATATTGATCCGTACAGATACTATACCACTAAGGGAGGCGTATGCTGCGTGCGTGGGTGTTAGCGGTACTGGCGCTAATCTGACGCTGCCTGGGGCGACGCATATCACCGCCGGGCGATCAGGGGGCTAAACCTTTATTCGGTAATAAACGGCGGGTGCCCTGACACTATTAAAAATAAACGAACTAACCAGCGTCACCCGTAACAGTTATACGGTGATCAGTGGTGAAAGGGTTAACTAGGGGGCAATCAAGGGGTTAAAACATTTATTAGATAGTATATGGGGGTCCCTGACGCTATAAAACGCTGACGGCGAACCTAAATATTTACGTCCCTAACTAGCGTCACCAGCGACACTAATACAGCGATCAGAAAAATGATCGCTTAGCAACACTGGTGACGGGGGGTGATCAAGGGGTTAAAACTTTATTAGGGGGGTTAGGGGGGTATCCTAGACCTAAAGGGGGCCTAACACTCACTGTCCTAACACACTAACTGTCACAAACTGACACCAATACAGTAATCAGAAAAAAAAAAAAAAAAACCTGCTTGGTGTCAGTTTGTGACGGGGGGGGGGTGATCGGGGGGGATCGGGGGGCGATCGGGGGGGGGGATCGGGGTGTAATGTGTGCCTGGCATGTTCTACTGTGTGTGTGTGTGTTTGGTGCACTCACAGTTCAGTCTTCTCTCCTCGGCCCGGAACGGAAAATACCGAGCCGAGGAGAGATGACATCATTTCCTCTGCCTCTGTGTACAATACAGAGGCAGGGAAATGATCCCATTGGCTGGGAGCGATCGCGAGGGGGGGGCCACGAATGGATGGCCTCCCCCTCACCACCGATCGCTGGGGGACATTTGCCGACCGCCGCAGGCACCGGGGGGGGGGTCCGATCGGACCCCCCACCCGCGGGCAGGCAGGGACGTACAGGTAAGCCCTTTTGCCTGCCCGTGCCGCTCGGTCGACGTACATCGTCGTGCGGCGGTCGGCAACTGGTTAGAGTTACAGAGGAGATCTAGTGCTAGAATTATTGATCTCGCTCTAACGATCGCGGAATATGTAACCTCTGTGTATCTGGCTCTGATACTACCTAATGCCTACCTGATCAGCGTGTCATGCAGACAGATGGCGGCCAGCGTGTCATAAAAACATACGGCGGCCATTCCAGTGTTCAAAAGCCGCGCCTCCTCCTCGTCTGTGATAGGCAGAACACTCAATTTCCCAGCAGTCAGTGTTCAGCCTATCACGGACATTCTCTCATCCTCGTCCATGGTATGAGGATAAGCGGATGTCCGTGATAGGTTGAACACTGACTGCTGGGAAATTGAGTGTTGTGCCTATCACAGACGAGGAGGAGGCGCGACTTTTTGAACACTGGAATGGCTGCCGTATGTTTTTATGACACGCTGATCGGTGGATGCAGAGCGGCACAGGAGGGATGGAGAGCGGAACAGGAGGGATGCAGATCGGCACAGGAGGGATGCAGATTGGCACAGGAGGGATGCACAGGACACAGAGAGGATGCAGATCTGCACAGGTAGGCTGCAATGGACACAGGGAGGTATACACAGGACACAGGGAGGTATGCAGATCTGCACAGGTAGGCATGCACAGGACACAGGGAGGTATGCAGCTGCAGATGGGCATTGTTGACCCTCTTTTCAACTTATAGTAGCTGCTGCATTTCTCACCCTCGGCTTATACTCGGGTCTTTTTCCCAGTTTTTTGTGGTAAAGTAGGGGCCTCGGCTTATATTCGGATCGACCTATACTCGAGTATATACGGTATATATATATATTTATTAAATACACTGCCTGCACACCACTAACTAACCTGCCTGCCTAATCTAACTCAATCTATCTCCATCCACACACTATACGCATAAGCAGCCTTATATAGTGTGGGGTGTGGACTTAGTCCCCCTGAGCCATGATTGGCCGAAGGCACCCTGCCTTTGACCAATTATGGCTCTCGCAGCAGAACGTGCTGTGATTGGCCAAAGCTTTCAGGTCAGGTGCATGCTTTGGCCAGAATCGCAGTGCAATATGGGGCGTTCCGCGGTGCTCGAATTTGCTGCGAACGCCCCATATGTGAGCAAACGAACACCCGATGTTCGAGTCTTAACTTACGTTCGAATCGAACCACGGGCTCATCCCTACCACAGAACAAGAAGCATTTAGTGATGACACTAAGCTTATCAGCATATTAGGTCTATGGTGATGTGCTTACTCCCAGGCTTGAAAAACGTATAAACCTATAAAAATGAATAGGAACAAAAACACACAATAAAAAAAAAGTGGGACATCTCACCAAAAATATTTTTGCAATTAAAGGTCTTTTCCTTGAATTTTTCACCAGAATCCATAATCTTACAAGCTATGGTGACTTTTTCGTGTTTAACGATGGAAGGTGTGAAGGTCAGAGAGGAAGTGAAATCTAGTAGATCTTCTTTATCAGATTTTTCAGTTCTCTCTCTGTGAGCCACATATCCAGAATGCTGAAGACCACTTTTTGTTTCTTCCCCTGATGGGGTTTCTAATATATCATAATGAGTTCCACCTGCTTCTGTCACCCTCCATATGGCCTTGGTGTTCTCCGTACAGTATGAGGCACCGCAGTACAAAGTGACTTTCTCCTCATTGTACCATGTCTGGGGACCGTATATGTTGTTGATACTGAAGGTTGGCATCTCTGCTGCAGTAATGGAAAAAAGTAAAAGTTAATTGTAATTCTGATTGAGAATACCACATAAATATACTGTCATTTTATACTTTTATCAGTAAATGTAAATGTATAGTCACACCTTTTATTATTAGTTTTGCATAGAGCAAGAGGGGAGAATATAAGTGTAGCACCCTCTACCTAAAGGTAGGTACTAGAGTAGTATTTTCTTTAGCTCAGGGCCCAAATGCAGGTAAATTTAGCCAGGCCTGTGCTTTAGGCTGGACCTGGTTGTTTTGATTTGGGACTGGGAGTGTTTAGTGTAGTGGTGGGTGTGGCAACCTGCACTCTGACTCAGAGGTGCCTCCCCTGCTTTCAGAAGGATTGTTCTGGAAGAGGGGTTGGAGCTGATGTTTGAGTGGCAGGCAGCTCATGTGAGGAGCCCTGACCAGTTATCTTTTGGTATTGGCAGGGGGCAGGCCCCTCATATAAGCTGGGGTCACATGCTTCCAAGGGGGAGTTCTGGAAAGGAGAAACAGATAATGGAGTATTGAGTTGCTGTTCCGGGTGTCCCCATGTGGGGATGCGCCGAGCGCGGAGGAGGGATGGAGGAGCCGCTAGGAGGAAGTCCTAGATAAGATCCTCATCATTAAAGTAGTATCAAGCTGCTGTGACCGGGAAACACAGGACTTGCATGCTGGAGGAGTGTGTCAGGCCGTTGTGTGGAGATATCAAGTCATCTCCGGCCTGGTTAGCACAATGGTAGTGCCTTCCAAAGACTGTGGCTGTCTGATTCTCTGGGCCATTGGGGAGAAGCAGTGTGCGCTTCTGGCTCTTTGAGTCGCATGGACAATCCCATCATAGTCTACAAGGAGGAATTATTCAGAGTGATTCGTCTTTGTTCAAATGGAAGTGAAGAAATAGAATATCAGTATGTTTTGCAGTAAGGATTTGTACAAGTAATAGTCTGCAGAAGAGTTATTCAAATAAAAGAGACTGGGGTGCAAAGAGTGTATCCAGTTTTTTTGCAAGGCCACGGCCACGGCCACTGAATAACTACATACAACGTGCAATGTGTTAAATGCTATGGGCATTTCATATCATCCTTTCCCCAGTTCAAGTTGTATCCCACAATAAAGATGACAAAACCGTGAAACTGACTGTTCATTTTCTTAATTTATCGAGGGGAGTATGGCAACAGGGTGATTGGCGGATTGCTAAGTAACCAAATCACCAGCCCTTACGGGGGTACCGCTACAAATGGAGGTCCCACCGAGATCTGCCTTCACAGTTAAACTGCTGATCGTCTCCCCTAGAAACAGTCAACAGAGGGAGAGACTTTGCCTGTTTTGCCAAGTCTGGGATGCATCAGGGAAAAGGACTGTGTGTTTACTCTTAAAGTGACTTAGTTTCAGGTCATTTTCCATAGCAACTAAACTACAGTGGGGACAGAAAGTATTCAGACCCCCTTAAATTTTTCACTCTTTGTTATACTGCAGCCATTTGCTAAAATCATTTAAGTTCATTTTTTTCCTCATTAATGTACACACAGCACCTCATATTGACAGAAAAATACAGAATTATTGACATTTTTGCAGATTTATTAAAAAAGAAAAACTGAAATATCACATGGTTTTAAGTATTCAGACCCTTTGCTCAGTATTTAGTAGAAGTACCCTTTTGATCTAATCCAGCCATGAGTCTTTTTGGGAAAGATGCAACAAGTTTTTCACACCTGGATTTGGGGATACTCTGCCATTCCTCCTTGCAAATCCTCTCCAGTTCTGTCAGGTTGGATGGTAAATGTTGGTATACAGCCATTTTTAGGTCTCTCCAGAGATGCTCAATTGGGTTTAAGTCAGCGTGCTTAGGGTCATTGTCTTGTTGGAAGGTAAACCTTCGGCCCAGTCTGAGGTCCTGAGCACTCTGGAGAAGGTTTTCGTCCAGGATATCCCTGTACTTGGCCACGTTCATCTTTCCCTCGATTGCAACCAGTCGTCCTGTCCCTGCAGCTGAAAAACACCCCCACAGCATGATACTACCACCACCATGCTTCATTGTTGAGACTGTATTGGACAGGTGATGAGCAGTGCCTGGTTTTCTCCACACATACCGCTTACAATTAAGGCCAAAAAGTTCTATCTTGGTCTCATCAGACCAGAGAATCTTATTTCTCACCATCAACTCCATGCGGGCTTTCATGTGTCTTGCACTGAGGGGAGGCTTCCGTCGGGCCACTCTGCCATAAAGCCCCGACTGGTGGAGGGCGGCAGTGATAGTTGACTTTCTACAACTTTCTCCCATCTCCTGACTGCATCTCTGGAGCTCAGCCACAGTGATCTTTGGGTTCTTCTTTACCTCTCTCACCAAGGCTCTTCTCCCCCCATAGCTCAGTTTGGCCGGACGGCCAGCTCTAGGAAGGGTTCTGGTCATCCCAAATGACTTCCATTTAAGGATTATGGAGGCCACTGTGCTCTTAGGAACCTTAAGTGCAGAGTGCAGCAGAATTTTTTTTTGTAACCTTGGCCAGATCTGTGCCTTGCCACAATTCTGTCTATGAGCTCTTCAGGCTGTTCCTTTGACCTCATGATTTTCATTTGCTCTGACATGCACTGTGAGCTGTAAGGTCTTATATAGACAGGTGTGTGGCTTTCCTAATCAAGTCCAATCAGTATAATCAAACACAGCTGGACTCAAATGAAGGTGTAGAACCATCTCAAGGATGATCACTTAGGACCATGTGATATTTCAGTTTTTCTTTTATAATAAATCTGCAAAAATGTCAACAATTCTGTGTTTTTCTGTCAATATGGGGTACTGTGTGTACATTAATGAGGAAAAAAATGAACTTAAATGATTTTAGCAAATGGCTGCAATATAACAAAGAGTGAAAAATTTAAGGGGGTCTGAATACTTTCCGTCCCCACTGTAAGTTTGTTGCCCAGTGTTGTTGCCCATATCAACTGTCCAGGATTAGTGCAGCCTGCACACCTCCTGCACCTAGTTGTATCAATGGACACTCACAACAGTAACAAATGCTGCAACTCAGTGACTGTAACCATGTGCTTTCGTCTGTGGCAACCACAGCGGGCGATCGCGCCCTATTGATTACAAATATGTCCGATGCTAACGGCGCGGACATCACCCACTGTTTGCAAACAGCCTTATTTATCCTGCTGAACACAGTTGAAAGTGGGGAGAGAGATTGTGGATGTCTACTGTTGCCCTTAGTAACCTGGACACAAGGGGGTGTTGCCGACGGGGTCTGCACGGGTCGGTCCCTTACAGTAGAATATCGCAATAGAGACATTTTTTCTGTGAAGGGTGACTGCTGCCAAGTTAGCCTGCAATTCAACAGTGTCTGCCTACCAGGTGTCGCTGGTGAGCACTTTGAAAATGTATAGTTACAGTTCCTCGCACGTTGAACCAACAAGTAGGGGGTGGAGCCACGCCCCAGAGGAAAAGCTAACAAGTGTTCAGCATGCTACGCGACAGACACGAGGTGGAGGAAGATGGCGGAAGGTGTTCAGAGCACTGAAATGTAGGACCAGGTGTTGGTTGATACTGGCATCTGACTAGAGCTCACCAGAGGACTGGCCTTGGGAGTGATCGCTGGTGTGGACTGCTATGCATGCTGCGTCTGGTATGTCACGGGCCCACAGTTGGAGTCAACACCTGGGCACGGTGCGGACATTGCGGAAATCCACTGACCCGGCTGGGACCAGTGCAGCAGGAGGCTCAATACTACTCTGCCAATGCAAGTACTGGACTTTGCATGCCGCAGATGCAGATGACCTGGAAGGCCGGAGAGGGTCGTGTGTCGCCCACCCCTGCGGTGAAGGAGCTCTCATCTGGCTCATCTGAATTGGAGCCTTAAGAGGCTAAGGTAGGAGAGAATGTCAGGGAGGCCTGTGGCCTGGCCAGGGACCCGGAGGTTGCTGGTGATAGTGAGCGGCTTCCGGAAGAAACCCCTGAAGACCCGGCTGAATCTAAGTCCCTAGCTGTGCCTGTCTGGAAGGAACCTAGGCTCGGGTGAGCCGCACAGGGTGAGCAAGGACCGGGCTGTGGACTGGGGTTCGCCTCAAATATTGGAGAGGTGTGGATCAGTGGAGAACCTGTTTGAGTGGTCCTCTCCGGAAGAGGCTTCATCCAGCGAAGAGGAGCCTTGGGTGATAGAGAGCTCTACCTGTGTTGGAGTTTCCAGCAGAACATCGGAGAAACCATGGTGCCCAACACCACCCCCAGTACCACCCTTCTGACTTTCCACCAGTTCACTCAGTATTTCTTCGGAAAGAGCACCCACGTACAAGCAATGGGTCAGCAGGGCCTCTGATTCCTACGTCCTGCCCGGCCATGGGAGGCCCAAAGAACTGCCTAGATTCTCCAGGTTCCAAAGGGAGGTACAGAGGAGAGTTGCTCAGGAGTGGGGCCTGGATTATCCCTATGTTCCAGACCATGTCATGGAAGTAGTTGAAAACTCCCGGGAGCAGTGGCAGAGTGACATGGTCTGGGACTACCTACATGTCCCAAAACCGAAGCGGGCACCAGAGAGCGAAGTCTGGGTCAGTTTCAAGGACATTCACAAAGTATGGAAGCTCGGGAGGGCCATCTACAAGGATAGAGTGCTAGTTCTGAAAGCTGGAAAGAACAGCTATTCAATCTCAGTTAGAGGCGAGGGGGGACAGGGGTCGGAAGAGATTGCCGGACCCGAGATATTACTTGTAGTCAGGACTACTGTTGTGTAGCCATAGGTGTGTTAATATTACCCATTTTGACTGCGGGAAGGCAGCTGGGTTAGGGTGGGTTTTCCCCCAAATGACTGTTATTGCAGGAGGTTGCCACTCAGGGTGCCTGGCATGGACCAAGTCATAGACACTAGGGTGCGCTACCCCTGCTCAACACCTTGTCATTTGCTTTAAAAGAAGGACTCCTTTGTATTGGAGCCTCTACGTTGTGCAGGAAGATCTATTGCCCACGGGGCACTCATTTGGCGTGTCTGCCTAGGCTGCACCCTGCAGGAGGTCTCTTAGATTCCTTTTGAGGGGGTGACAGTGCTAGTAGGAGACCACATGCCAGCTCTAAAAACGGTTCTGTCACCAGACAGAGGATGATAACCCCCTCTGTTTGGTGAACTGTTTGATTTCAGTTAGTTGTTTATTTAGTTGTGTGTTGTTTGTGTCTTCTTTTAGAAAAACCCTGGTATGTGACAGCTGTCTATCTCCACCGGTGGAACAGATGAAGACCTGTGGTAAGCAGAGTATTCCTCCCAAGGGAGCAATCAGGGCCGGATTTGTCACAAGGCCACCGAGGCCAGGCCTCGGGGCGGCAGTGGTGTAGGGGCGGCGCCGCTCCTGCAGCGACTTCGCGGCCGCCCCCCCTTTCGTGCTGCCCATTAAAGTCTGTTATGGGCACCAGTGCCCATAGAGAAGATGGTCGCGCCCGCGAGCCGACCACGCAACTGCGCATGCGCCGTTCCGAAGCCGGCCGGGCTCGGGAAAGCTCGTAAGCGCTCGGCCAGGCGGCGCATGCGCAGTAGCGTGATTGCGCCGTCTGGCGCCATTTTTAAAAAAATCGAGTGTAGCTAGCAATGGCAGCGCTGCGGCGGGGGAGAGAGATGACATCTCTCATTGCCCGCACCGCTGTTCCGCCCTCCTTCTGATGGCAGGCAGCATGGCTAGGGACATCCCAATCTGGTGGCAAGTGACATCCCCATCTGGTGGCAGGCAGTGTGGCAAGAGACATCCCCATCTGGTGGCAGGCAGCGTGGCAAGTGACATCCCCATCTGGTGGCAGGCAGTGTGGCAAGTGACATCCCCATCTGGTGGCAGGCAGCGTGGCAATTGACATCCCCATCTGGTGGCAGGCAGCGTGGCAAGAGACATCCCCATCTGGTGGCAGGCAGCGTGGCAAGTGACATCCCCATCTGGTGGCAGGCAGTGTGGCAAGGGGCATCCCCATCTGGTGGCAGGCAGTGTGGCAAGGGGCATCCCCATCTGGTGGCAGGCAGCGTGGCAAGTGACACCCCCATCTGGTGGCAGGCAGTGTGGCAAGTGACATCCCCATCTGGTGGCAGGCATAGTGGCAAGTGACATCCCCATCTGGTGGCAGGCAGTGTGGCAAGGGGCATCCCCATCTGGTGGCAGGCAGCGTGGCAAGTGACACCCCCATCTGGTGGCAGGCAGCGTGGCAAGTGACACCCCCATCTGGTGGCAGGCATAATGGCAAGTGACATCCCCATCTGGTGGCAGGCAGCGTAGCAAGTGACATCCCCATCTGGTGGCAGGCAGCGTGGCAAGTGACATCCCCATCTGGTGGCAGGCATGGTGGCAAGTGACATCCCCATCTGGTGGCAGGCAGCGTGGCAAGTGACATCCCCATCTGGTGGCAGGCAGCGTGGCAAGGGACATCCCCATCTGGTGGCAGGCATGGTGGCAAGTGACATCCCCATCTGGTGGCAGGCAGCGTGGCAAGTGACATCCCCATCTGGTGGCAGGCAGCGTGGCAAGAGACATCCCCATCTGGTGGCAGGCAGCGTGGCAAGTGACATCCCCATCTGGTGGCAGGCAGTGTGGCAAGGGGCATCCCCATCTGGTGGCAGGCAGCGTGGCAAGTGACACCCCCATCTGGTGGCAGGCAGTGTGGCAAGTGACATCTCCATCTGGTGGCAGGCATAGTGGCAAGTGACATCCCCATCTGGTGGCAGGCATGGTGGCAAGTGACAAGAGATGGTGGCAAGTGACACGCTCAGGGCTCCCAATGATTCTGCATTATGGTGAGTTGAACTATTTCATTTTATATTACAATGTAATGATAGAAATAATGTGTTTCAATTATCCTGACCCCATAACAACCATGGTGCTGGGGATGATTGAAGCACTAACACCAGCCATTGCCTTGAAAATTTGCCTGCGAAAAATCCTTACCCCTCGTGCACTTACCCTGAAGTATTTTTAGTCTGAAAATAACTGGCTTTAATTGTACAGTGTTCTCGTGTATGGAGATATGTTTTTAATTGATCTATTGTAGAAGTCATCGATAAAGGATGTGGTGTGTGTGTGTGGGGGGGGGCAGCATTGAAGGACCCGGCCTTGGGGCGGCAAAGGGAGTAAATCCGGGCCTGGGAGCAATGCTTTGATTCCGCTTGTATGTGACCGTTGCAGGGATCTGCAGTCAGGAAGTATAATCTGTGCAATGTATATGGTATGTGTCATTTTGTACTTTTTTACCAATGTTACCCGTTCCAAGTTTGTTTCCTTTTCCCCATCCAACTTATTAGATATGAGATGCCTTTCCTCCTTAATTAAGGAGGTATTTTGCCAATTCATTTTTCCTACAACTGAGGACAGTTGTGATTTTAGTGGGGGGCGAATGTAGCACCCTCTACCTAGAGTAGTATTTTCTTTAGCTCAGGGCCCAAGTGCAGGTAAATTTACATAAATGTATTTTATTGGGATTTTAAGTGATAGACCAACACAAAGTGGCACATAATTGTGAAGTGGAAGGAAAATGATAAATGGTTTTCAACTTTTTTACAAATAAATATGTGAAAAGTGTGGTGTGCATTTGTATTCAGCCACCCTGAGTCAATAGTTTGTAGAACCACCTTTCACTGCAATTACAGCTGCAAGTCTTTTTGGGGATGTCTCTACCAGCTTTGCACATCTAGAGAGTGAAATTTTTGCCCATTCTTCTTTGCAAAATAGTTCAAGCTCTGTCAGATTGAATAGAAAACGTCTGTGAACAGCAATTTTCAAGTCTTGTCACAGATTCTCAATGGGATTTAGGTCTGGACTTTGACTGGCCCATTCTAACACATGAATATATACATAAACCAAAATCTAATAATATCTATTGAATATGTGCAATAGTATGCAACTATAATAATTCATAAATATATAACCATTAATGTACTAAATTATTATATCATTATAATACATCAATGTGCAAAAATATCAATACAATTCATCAATGTGCAAAAATAAAGTGCAAATACAAAAATATGTGCAAAGAGGTGTGTGGAGTTACCCCTGTGTATCGATTGTGGGGTGCATTTGCTGATCTATAATTTGATCAGTCATTTTTTCTGGTGAGTCAGTTTAGTGTGGATGGATTTGCAGTGGGTGTTATTAATTAGCGTTTTGCACAATAACGTTCAAAGAAGATTGAACGTGGTTATTCTGGGACCTGTTGTTCTCCGGATCACAAATGGACTTTGTTATCCACTAGTGGACATTTTTTATTTGCACTTTTGCACACATTTCCAGCACTTTACATTCTTTGCACATATTTTTGTATTTGCACTTTATTTTTGCACATTGATGAATTGTATTGATATATTTATTTAGTACATTTATGGTTACCGTATATACTCGAGTATAAGTCGAATTTTTCAGCACATTTTTTTGTGCTGAAAGTGCCCCCCTCGACTTATACTCGAGTCAAGCACTTTTCTGCAGCAAAAAATTTCATTTTCCGAACCGATTTTGGGGCCCCGTATCTCAGGGTCACTTGGTGCTAAGAACCTCAAATTTGGTGTGCAAACCCAGTGCAACTGACACCATAACATATCCAAAGCTGGGGTTCCTAATAGCAAGTGGCCCTGAGATATGGGGCCCCAAAACCGGTTCGGAAAATGTCATTCTCTGCTGCAGAAAAGTGCTTGACATTTTCTGAACTGATTTTTGGGGCCCTGTATCTCGGGGCTACTTGGTGCTAGAAACCCCAGCTTTGAAAATGTTATGGTGCTAGTTCCACTGGGTTTGCACACCAAATTTGGGGTTCTTAGCACTAAGTGGCCCCGAGATACGGGGCCCTAAATTCGGTCAACTGTGTCCATCTGCAGCAATGTCATTTCGGGACCCTTTGGGTTCAGAGACCCCAAATTTTGGCTGCAGCTAGGGGGCATCTAGGAACCCTTAACTACTGAGTTTGAAGTTCAGGGGACCTATGGCTGCAAATGGGCACAGTGATGCTGCAAATGGGCATTGTCGACCCTCTTTTCCACTTACAGTAGCTGTGCATTTCTCACCCTCGTCTTATACTCGGGTCAATAAGTTTTTCCCATTTTTTTTGTGGTAAATTAGGGCCTCGACTTATACTCGGAACGACTTATACTCAAGTATATACGGTATATATTTGTGCATTATTATAGTTGCATACTATTGCACATATTCACTAGATATTATTATATTTTGGTTTATGTATGTATTTCACTAATACTATCCAGACTGAATAATTTTTTGAGACCAGCGCCGCGGTAATTTTTTTTTCTAGCACTTATTTTTGGTATACTACCAAAAATTTGAGTGGCAAATGTCTGTTATACCCACATTCCCCCTCCATTTTTCCATCAATATCCTAGGTGCTGTATATTTTCTTTCCTTAACACATGAATATGCTTTGATCTAAACCATTCCATTGTAGCTCTGGCTGTATGTTTAGGGTCGTTGTCCTGCTGGAAGGTGAATTTCCGCCCCAGTCTCAAGTCTTTTGCAGACTCTGACAGGTTTCTTCTAAGATTGCCCTGTATTTGGCCCCATCCATCTTCCCATCAACTCTGACCAGCTTCCCTGTCCCTTCTGAAGAAAAGCATCCCCACAACATGATACTGCCACCACCATGTTTCACAGTGGGGATTGTGTGTTCAGGGTGATGTGCAGTGTTAGTTTTCCACTGCACATATTGTTTTGCTTTTAGGCCAAAAAGTTTAATTTTGGTCTCATCTGACCAGGGCACCTTCTTTCACATGTTTGCTGTGCCCCCCCACATGGCTTCTCGCAAACTGCAAATGGGGCTTTTTATGACTTTCTTCTTGCCACTCTTCCATAAAGGCCAGATTTGTGGAGTGCACAACCAATAGTTGTCCTGTGGACTGATTCTCCCACCTGAGCTGTGGATCTCTGCAGCTCCTCCAGAGTTACCATGGGCCTCTCGGCTGCCTTTCTTTAATGCTCTCCTTGCCCGGCCTGTCAGTTTAGGTGGACGGCCATGTCTTGGTAGGTTTGCAGTGGTGCCATACTCTTTCCATTTTCAGATGATTGATTGAACAGTGCTCTGTGAGATGTTCAAAGCTTGGGATATATTTTTATACCCTAACCCTGCTTTAAACACTTGCCGACCAGCTGCTGTCATTATACTTCTGCAGGTCAGCACGTTCCCACAAATTGCTGTAGCTGTACGTCGGCTCCTTTAAGAGCCATAGCAGGCGTGCACAGGGGACCCAATGCTCATGGTCGGCGGCCGCGATGTCCACCGGCCACCCGCAATCACAAAAAAGAGAGCCAGAACGGGGATCTGTCAATGTAAACAGACAGATCCCCATTCTGACAGGGGAGGCGAGAGAGATCTACTGTTCCTAGTGATTAGGAACAGCAATCTCTCTCCTCCTGCAGTCAGCCCCATCCCCCCAAAGTTAGAAACACCTCCCAGGGAACACATTTAATCCCTTGATCGCCCCCCTAGTGTTAACCCCTTCCCTGCCAGTGACATTTACACAGTAATCAGTGAATTTTTATAGCACTGATCGATCTATAAATGTCACTGGTCCCAAAAAAGTGTCAAAAGTGCCTGATCTGTCTGCTGCAATGTTGCAGTCCCGCTAAAAATCGCAGATCGCTGCCATTACTAGTAAAAAAACATAATAAAAATGCCATAAATCTATCCCCTATTTTGTAGACGCTATAACTTTTGCGCAAACCAATCAATATACGCTTATTAACACAAAATATAAAAAAAAGAGATTTGTGCTGGGTGCATATACAATACGTGAAAAAGTGTTAATATATATAAATATCAACTAAAGACCGTGAAAGGAATCCTGCTGCTGAACACTATAACCCCGATATGAAGGCACAGAAAGTAGATATAGAAAGAACAATATACGCTTATTGACAAAAATATGTAGAAGAATACATATTGGCCTAAAATTAAGAATTTAATTTTTTTTTTGGATATTTATTATAGCAAAAAGTAAAAAATATTGCTTTTTTTTCAAAATTGTCGCTCTTTTTTTGTTTGTAGTGCAAAAAACAAAAACCGCAGAGGTGATCAAATACCTCCAAAAGAAAGCTCTATTTGTGGGAAAAAAAGGACGTCAATTTTGTTTGGTTACAACGTCGCACGACCGCGCAATTGTCAATTAAAGCAACGCAGTACCGTATCGCAGAAAATGGCCTGGTCCTTAAGGGGGAAAATCTCCCGGTCTGTAAGTGGTTAAACTTCTCCACAACTTTATCCCTGACCTGTCTGATGTGTTTCTCGGCCTTCATGATGCTGTTTGTTCACTGGGGTTCTCTAACAAACCTCTGAGGGCTTCACAGAACAGCTGTATTTTATACTGAGATTAAATTACACACAGGTGGACTCTATTTACTAATTAGGTGAATTCTGAAGGCAATTGATACCATTAGATTTTAGTTAGGGGTATCAGAGTAAAGGGGGCTGAATGCATGCCACACTTTCAGATATTTATTTGTAAATCCCACTAAAATACATTTATGTTTTTGGTTGTAACACTGTAAAATGTGGAACATTTCAAGGGGTATAAATACTTTTTCAAGGCACTGTAGGCTGTGGAAGGTTCTTGACCAAGCTACATTGCTTTACTGTAAGACCCCTTTCACACTGTGCCGCCCCAGGTGTCGGCGGTAAATCGGCTCTGTTTTTTAGCGCTGCTTTACCGTCATTTTAGCGGAGCTATTCGGCCGCTAGCTGGGCGGTTTTAATCCCCCGCTAGCGACCCAAAAGGGGTTAAATCTGCCCACAAAACTCCGCCGCAGCGGCATTTTGCCGGCGGTATAGCAGCGCTGCCCCATTGATTTCAATGGGGAGGAGCGGTGAGATTACCGCACCTTCACCGACGCTCTGCCAGCGCACCGCTCCAGTGTGAAAGCCCTCAGGCTTTCACACTGGAGTAGATGGAGCCGCTTTTTCAGGGCGCTTTGCAGGCGCTATTTTTAACACTATAGCGTCTGCAAAATGCCCCAGTGTGAAAGGGGTCTAACTGGTGTGGAGCAAAGTGAGGTCGGGGACCTGGTTATGCTGTCTGATAGGGGGAGTCAATTTAAAAGAATTACAAATCTGTTTGTAAGTAGAAACGCATATGCATGTGTTATTTCCACTGTGTAATAAGAATGGGCTCAGGCGTGTTCGCAACCCCACATGCCCGAGCCCGCCAGGAACCTGATGCTGCACAGCGCTAATTACAGGCAGTGAGACATTTCCTGATCTGTGCAGCTGCTGATCGGGAAATGTCTCACTGCCTGTGATTAGCGCTGCGCAGTGTCAGGTTCCTGGCGGGCACGTGGCATTGCGAACACGCCTGAGCCCATCTTATTGTGTAATCAGCTGCTTGCCAGTAGTTCAGCTTTAAGAGATCCTCTGCATAAAATATAGTAGTTATATTTGTCAATACTTATAGAAAATAAAGTAATTAGGAAAGTAAACAAAAGCAAAGTAGTACATTTCCCATGTTTTGGATGGTTCTGTATATAAATATTTATATATCTGTGTTAAAGAATTAGCAGCTGAACACCAGATATTGGGCACAGAAAAGTAGTGCAAAATATACTGTGCAGCGCTAAATTAAACTGAAAACATAGATGACTACAAGCATGTGATCAATAAAGTGCAATGTGCAATGATCAATATGCAATATCACTGTAACTAATATGCAACATTATATAATAGTGAAATTAGTAAAAGCAACCAACAGCTAACATAATACAATATAGCATATTACATCCTATAATATTCAAACGTGCAATAAACAAATGTGCAAATTGTGCAATATAGAATGACCAAGTTCATGCGATTGATATACAAGTATAAAAATCCAATAAAAAAAGAAAAGGAAAAGTTTTTGTAGACTAATGTTCAGTGAAGGAGATCCCACTAGTATTCAGTGGAGGAGAACCCACAAAGAGTGGACAGCATTGGTCAGATGTTTGGCAGCGTGTCACCCATCACCAGAGTTAAGATAAAAGGCTTACCAGAAAGCCATCGACCACCCTTACTCAGGGGGGTCACAAAGCGCTTGTTTGGATTCCAAGATCCACTGGAAGGATGTCCAAGAGTCTCTCACCAGAAGCCTCTATGTACACCGGATGGTAAACAGCAGCCAAAACATCAGACAGCCTCACCAGCAAGGTGTGTATAATCTTCTGCTCTCCTAGACAGAAGTTGTCGGAGGTTCTCTTGGCCTGGAATATGAGCTAAAGGGGACCTGTCATTTGCAC